>NC_056667.1:59622016-59925483 GCF_018350195.1 Panthera tigris
TAAAAAAACAAATAACCCAATTAGTAGGCAGAGGACCTGAATAGACATTTTTCTAAAGAAGCCATACAATGGCCAACAGACACACGAAAAGATCCTCAACGTCATTCATCATCAGGGAAATGAAATTCAAAACCACAATGAGATATCATCTTATACCTGTCAGAATGACTAAAATAAAAAAGGCAAGAAATAATGAGTGTTGGTGAGGATGTGGAGAAAATAGAACCCTCATGCACTGTTGATGGGAATACAAATTGATACAGTGACTGTGCAAAATAGTATGGAGGTTCGACTAAAACTAAAAATAGGTATAGCATATGATCCAGTTAATTCCATTACTGAGTAGATACCCAAAGAAAATGGGTGTCATCTTTATATATATATATATATATACACATACACACACACACATACACACATGATGGGATATTATTCAGCCATAAGAAGTAACGAGATCTTGCCATTTGCAACAACATGGATGGATCTAAAGGTCATAATGCTAAGTGACGTTCGGGAAAGACAAATACCATATGATTTCATTCATATGTGCTATTTAAGAAGAAAACAAAGAAAGAAAGCAAACAAACAAAACCCTGACTCTTAAAGACAGAGAATAAACTGTGGTTGCCAGAGGGAAGGTGGCTGAGGGGGATGGGTGGAATAGATAAAGATTAATGATTGTAATAAACATTGAGTAACATATAGATTTGTTGAAACATTAAATTATACATCTGAAACTGATATAGCACTGTATGTTAATTATACTTCAATAAAAAAGAGGTGATTTTCCCAAGTCCTATTTCTTGCGTAATGAATCCATGAATGAAATAGCCATGGTAGAGACTGTGTATGCACTTGACAATATAGATTTCTCTTCAACAAAGTTGATCTGAGTGTCTAGTCTTCCAAAAGGTGACACTAATGATTCTTTTTTTTTTAATAATGATTTTTTGATATCAAATTATTCTATAGGATTTCAGACATCTACTTGGGAAGGTTGGTCATTTTCAATCCTTTTCCTTATGGTTGGGTAGCAACTTGTACTTAATCAGAGTAACCTGAAGCACTTCTATCAATACCATCCCTCACAGATTTAGATAATACCTTATATGTTACTATTTTACCTCACATATATCATATCTGATTAAGAAACAAACTTTACAAGAAAATCAGTAGGTAAAGATAGTAATGTCAGGAGTATTCACTAGTGTTACCACATAACCAATGACCGGAAAATAGTTGGCTTGATAGAACGAAACTGCTGAAGGCTCAAGCATAGTACCTGATGAGAAATAACCTCTGGTATTATTTCCTTAAGAAGGTGCATAAATATGTTATTTATTCTTCATTTTAGTGGAGAAAAATAAGACTCCTAGAGGCAAACTGGTTGTTATCTTTATATATCCATGAAGTGGTACAACTGGAATATTAATCAGTACCTACAATTCTAAACTTATCATCGTTAATTATGTGGCATTTTAAAATTTCTTCAAATTTTATCCAATTTGCCTATTAAACTTTGACTTTCATAACTACTTTAAAGAACTCTATTTCGTATTGCTTCAAAAATATTTAGTCTGTAAAAAAAATATTCATTGTGCACATCTATGTCACAAACATTCTATGAGATGCCAGGGATACAGATATAAAATATGTAGCTTCTTAAATGTGTAGATTGCTTAGGGTAGTATAGAAATTTTAATAGTATTTATTCTTCCAATTAATCAGCTTAGAATCTTTCCATTTGTTTGTGTCATCTTCAATTTCTTTCATCAGTGTTTTATAGTTTTTATAGTGCAGGTCTTTCACTCCTTTGATTAGATTTATTCCTGAGTATCTTATGGTTTTGGGTTCTACTGTAAATGGGATTGCTTCCTTAGTTTCTCTTTCTCCTTCATTGTTGGTCTGTAGAAATGAAACAGATTTCTGTACATTGATTTTGTAACCTGAGACTTTACTGAATTCATGTATCAGTTCTAGAAATTTTTCAATGGAGTCTTTCATGTTTTCTATATAGAGGAGTATCATGTCATCTGCAAATAGTGAAAGTTTGACTACTTCCTTACCAGTTTGGATGCCTTTTATTTCTTTTTGTTGTCTGATTGCTGTGGCTAGGACTTCCAGTACCATGTTAAATAATTGTGGTGAAAGAGGACATCCTGTTCTGTTCCTGACCTTAGAAGAAAAGCTCTCAGTTTTACTCCATTGAAGATGATATTAGCTGTGTTTCTAGGAAATTATCCATTTCTTTCAGGTTGTCCAGTTTATTGGCTTATAGTTTTTCATCATATTCTTTTATAATTGTTTGTTTTTCTGTGGTCTTTGTTCTTATTTCTCTTTTCTCATTTGTCACTTTTATGTATTTGGATCCTTTCTCTTTTCTTTTTGGTAAGTCTGGCTACAGGTTTATGAATTTTATTAATTTTTCCAAAGAACCAACTCCTGGTTTCATTGATCTGTTCTATTGTTTTTGTGTGTGTGTGTGTTTTGTTTGTTTGTTTCTGTATCATTTATTTCTGCTCTAATGTTTATTTCCTTCCTTCTCCTGGCTTTAGGCTTCATTTGTTGTTCTTTTCTAGCAATCTCTATCAAAATACCAGTAGCATTGTTCACAGATCTAGAACAAACAATCCTAAAATTTGTATGGAACCACAAAAGACCTTGAATAGCAATGGCAACCTTGAAAAAGAAAAGCAAAGCTGGAGGCGTCACAGTTCCATACTCCAAGTTATATTACACAGTAGTATGATCAAAGCAGTGATAATTGTAGTAATCAAAGCAGTATGGTATTGTCACAAATATAGACATATAGATCAGTGAAACAGAATAGAAAACACATAAATGAAAACAACACTATATGGTCAGTTAGTCTTCAACCAAGCAAGAAGGAATCTCCAATGGGAAAAAGACAGTCACTTCAACAAATGGTGTTGGGAAAACTGGACATGCAATAGAATGAAACTGGACGACTTTCTTACACAATACGCAAAAATAAATTCAAAATGAATTAAATACCTAAATGTGAGATCTGACACCATACAAATCCTAAAGGTGAATACAGACAGTAACCTCTTGGATGTTGGCCACAGCAGCTTCTTGCTAGATATGTCTCCTGAGGCAAGGAGAACAAAAGCAAAAATAAACTATTGGGCTTTTATCAAAATATTTATATTTATTTTGCATGGCGAAGGAAACAGTCATCAAAAGTAAAAGGCAAACTATGGAATGGGAGAATATAATTGCAAATGACCTATCTGATAAAGGGTTAGTATACAAAATGAATAAAGAACTTATAAAACTCAACACCCATAAAACAAATAATCTAATCAAAATGGGCAGAAGACATGAATAAATGCTTTTACAAAGAAGACATACAGATGGCCAATAGATGGATGAAAACATGCTCACCATCATTCATCATCAGGGGAATACAAACCAAAATCGCAATGAGATATCATTTATACCAGTCAGAATGGATAAGTCAACAACACAAGAAACAGCAGTTGTTGGTGATGGTGTGGAGAAAGGGGAAGTCTCTTGCACTTTTGGTAGGAATACAAACTGGTGAAGCCACTGTGGAAAACAGTACGGAGGATCTTCACAAAGTTAAAAGTAGAACTGCCCTGTGATCCAGCAATTGCACTACTAGGTATTTACCCAAAGAATACAAAAATACTAATTCAAAGGGATACATGTACCCCAATGTTTATAGCAGCCAGATTATGGAAACAGCCCCAGTATGCATCAACTCATGAATGGATAAAGAGGTGGGATATGTATGTAGTGGAATATTACTCAGCCATAAAAAATGAAATTTTACATGGATGCATGTAGACAGTATTATTCTAAGCAAAAGAAGTCAGAGCAAGACAAATACCATCTGATTTCACTCATATGTGGAATTTAAGAAACAAAACAAACTAACAAAGGGAAAAAATGACAGGGGGAAGCAACTCAAGAAACAGATTCTTAACTATAGAGAACAAACTGATGGTTACCAAAGGGGAGGTGGGCGGGAGGGCAGTTTAAATAGGTGATGGGTATTAAGGAGCACACTTGTGATGAGTACCAGATGTTGTCTGGAAGTGTTGAATCACTGAATTATACACCTGAAACTAATATTACACTGTAGGTTAAGTAACTAGAATTTATATAAAAACTTAAAAAAATAAAATATTTAGTTTCTACCTTCAAGGAACATGATCTTCGTATGTAAATTGTGAGTCTGCACGAGTATAAGCACACAACTTGCTTTATTTTGCAAATATTTACCAAGCACTGGATATGAAGAAGATACTGTGGTAACTTCCAGGAGTATACAAAGATGAAAAGAATTTAAATTATTTAATTATTTAATAACAAGAGTTAGATAAGCAGGACAATTATAATACGAAGTAGAATATGATAAATGGCCAAGAGAAAATATGGAGTTTATATTCAAACTGTGTCACAATTCCAGTTTCTCATTATTCAGGATGAAGTTCATCTTTTGTGTTAAGAAAGGGCACACTCATTTGATATGGCATGCCTATCATTTATAAATGGCAAAACATAACAGTGAAAAAGGCTGACATATCATCCTTAAATTTTAACCTGTTGGCATCTGTCAAATAACTTACAATTTAAACTAGTTTAAATATAGGGTGATTTGCTTCCTTCTTTTCTTTTTTTTTTTAATTTTTAAATGGAAACAATAAGAGGAATGATTGATGGGTGTTTTTTTCGAGAAACAGGAAATGGAGAAACTTTGGTGCAATTCTCAAGTCTTAATACAACATAACAGTTTAAGTTATTAATATAGCTCAGCTGGGTTTCTTTGTAAGTATTTTAAAAATAAAAATAGAGAAGATGTAGCAGAGAAAACAGAATTTCCTAATGAATTATGTCCTAATGGTGACAAAAATAATGAGCATATCTAGGCTATCGAGTCATTGTGGGTGGAGTTGTGGAGAAGGAATTGGAAACTGTTATTTTTTATATAAGCTGTAAACTGTAAGGAATATGTGTGAACATTTTTTATGTGTGAACATTTATTACTTATAGTTTGACCATTAATACCCTTAGAGTTGGAATGGAAATCAAAAAAGCCAGATTGTTTGGCCACAGAGCCATGATCTTAACACTAATAGCATTCTACAGATATATTTCAAGATGCATTTTTGATTTACAGATTTTGATTTCTATTTGTTCGAGTTTTTATTAATACTGAGATGGTGAAACCATAGCAGCTATCTTTTAATGTTAGGAGTCACTATGTGTTTAATTCTGTATATTAAACCAATCTATTCTCCTCTGTATATTAAGCCAGTCTTATGACATACTATCAGACTTTTATGCCTGTACAACTTTCCTGTAAAACATTTGAATTGTTGGCAATGTCACTAGTAATAAGAACAATTTTATTTGAGTATTTTAAGAATTTTAAAGTAATCTAGTAGTTAATAAAATCTGACTCGACTTTTTACTACTTTCCTGAAGTTAACCTCTATAAAAATAACCTAATCATTTCTGAGAGTCTATTTTATGGATACTATGCTTAATGCTTTTGTGGAATACCTAGTTGAGTCTCAAAACAACTTCTTTAATATCCTCATTTTATGTATTCAGGCTTACACTATTATTATTTTGTAGAGCCTATGCTTTTCCAAAAGTAGTGGTTTTTATTTCTATTTTTCTTTTTTACTATTTTTTACTATTTTTCTTTTGCATTTAAGTATTTTATCAAAACTTTCCTCTTATCTTTGTTATTCATTTGACTAGCCTAGCTTTGTTCCTATTCTCCTATCTCCTACCTTCTAATCTATATTTCTACAATAATTGTCTTATTTGTTAAGAATTACTACTTGGGTATCAATTTTTGAATTTGTGGCACTAATTACATACAGATTTGTGAATTAAAATCATGAATATTATACCACTCAAAAATAAAATTTGAATACATAGGAAATATAAGTAATCATTTTCCTAAACAGAACTGCCTTTAACTTCTCTACTTTTACAACTTACACCAACAACCAAAATTAAGCATTAACCTTCTAATTTTACCTTATATTCAAATATCTTCACTTGAATTTATATTACTATCTTCAGGTAATAATAAAGTATTATTATATTACATATAATTTTTATACACAATATATAATTTTTCTTGCTGGATTCTAGTTTGGAAATCTTTACTATTCCCAACACTAATTTTATCATGAATATTCTTACTCACCTTTATGATTTCAGATTCTCTTCCATTTAACTTATGTTGTATGTCAGATACATCTTCACAAGATATTAAAATATCAAACACTTGTTCAAATTGCTTATATAATTCTAATTCCCTTCCTGGGCTAGGACAAGAAAAGAATTAGTGAATCATTTGTAAGGAAAAACAGTTCTCATATTTTAATTTAGTAATGAATTCCAGAGTCTTTGAGAAGCTTGAACTTGATATTTGATTAAATATGATGCTATTTTTAACTTCTCTGTCTTAAAAAAACAAAACAAAACAAATTTTTTCTGTCTTAACAATTCCCAACTGATGATATTTGCAAACATTTCTATTAATTTTAATGTATCAGCTGTTAAAAAGAAGTTTGTGTTTAAAAATAATTAGGATTCATGCTATTACCTATCAAAGTCAACATTTCAAAAATGGGTAATCTTGGTAAAAACTTGGCAATATAGATTTATATGTTAATGTCTTCATTACTGGCATCAACGCTGTTTTTGTTCAACTTGGAAGTTAAATTTAGCTAATAATTAATTAATCCGTCATAAAATTCTCACTTTATTTCACATACAAAATATGTTTGATATGAAAAGATACAGATTAATTGATGTGCTGTTAACTATTTTAATTTTCCAATGAAATTAACAAAGGGGGAAAAGGAAGAAAATTGACTGTTATTCATATAACTTAAACTTAATATTGCTTGAATATGATACTATTCTTAACTTTTAGAGTATGGGAAATACAAAAATATTTAAAGTCTTTCATTTTAACCAAAGTAACTTACACGTTGACTCATAACACAATTTCCATAAAGAATTAATTGGGCACATAGTGTGTATCCTCATCCTCTCCAAATAGATACATGAAATTTTACAAAACAGAGTGATGTTGATGATATTTATGGAGACTTTTTGTAGGCCTGCATTACACAAAATAACTAGTCTCAAACTTATATAAGATTGAATTATAAAAGTTTTTTTGTATACTGGCTATTGGAACTAGTCACTCTTTACATGAAGAAAAGCAACTGTATTTCCCCAATTATCTTACAGAAACCAGAGGTTTATATTCACCTGTGATAGAAGTTCTAACAGTGGCCTGGGTAAGGGAGAATGAAATGGAAGATATAGCCCAGGAAATGGGATTGGCAAGAACTATCTCGCCAAGAAAATCTAATTCCCACCTTCATTCTGGGTTTAGAGTAGCAGGAATTTTTTTATTTGGTTGCTTGGCGGGTTTGGGGATTTTTTTGTGATAAATGCTTAGTTATCCCAATTTTGAAAAACGGTGTACCTCCTCACACATTTTAAAATTAACACATAAAAAGTTCGATTACGATTCTAAGATTTAAATGCTGCACTGCCAGTTCTCTAGATAGCACAGGCAACAATACCGAATGGAAAATACCAATTCAGAAATGGTGAGCTGACATGTGACTCAGAAGGGTTGAACTGTAAGTGTGAAGATGATTTAGAAATTCTGTAATCAATTGCTTTTGCATATATGTTTGTACAAAAGAGTGAGCTGTGATGAAAATACATGTCTAGATAAGTTTAAAGTATCTCAGTAAGTATAAACAAACATTTAGTGTGATTAGAATGCATTAGATTGTCATTTAATTGGCAGCATATTTTTCACTCTTTTGGTTTTCAGTAAAAGTACTGTGATTTATAATCTATGGAATTTTAGATGTTATAAAATAGGCAGTCAGTCCCTCTAGCAGCTGAGCAAGGGGTGGATCTGAGTGGCTGACTGAAACTGGAGACAAAGGGCAGATAAGGAACTCTCAGTGAGAAATGATGATGAGCTTGAATATGAGGGACAATGGGGTTGAGGATGAACAGGACAAGGTGCACCTGAGACAACTATGTAGGAAGTAAGATAGAAAAACTTTAGTGATAGATTTGCATGTCATGACTGAAAGAGAAAAAAGATTTAAGGATAACTTCCTGGACTATTCGTGACTATTGAGATATTTTGGGGATAATACATTATGTTTAAAATGTTAAACAAGGACATAGTACAAGTAGTCTCTAATTGGAAAACGAAAAAGAAATAGAGCACAGAGTAGTGTCTAATGCTGATTATAGTAATGCTTGTACAAGGTAAGCATAGGAGGGGTTGTAGAGATTAATAAATCAATGTGTTGTGACAAGGGATTTCTTTGCATTTTGTTCATCTTTTACTTTGAAGGCAGTTAATTATGTGTGAAAGGAGCATGTTCACCAAGGGCAATATTGGAGTGAGGATCTAGTATCTGTGAAAAAAGTATATCTAAATACTAATCTAACTTTATTTTTAGGCAGAACATTATAGTCTTTTATAGGAGGAAATAAATAATGAATACTCTTTTAGGGTCTCCTATTAGGTGATCTAAATAATTACACAATACCCTACCTATTTATAAGGGTGTAAAATGTTAAAATAAAATCCTATTAATAGAAATGCTACATTCTGTAATCCCTTCCTTATATCCTTGATGTTCTACTTCATATTTAGAACTAATTTTTAGTTATTTTGTAATAAAAATCCTAGTTTAATTCCAAATCCTACTTTAATGCCTGGAGCCTTGTTTCATTGACTGGGGAGCTATGCCTCTAGCGAAAAGGACATGCATGATTTGTTTTATTCGGAAGAGGCTTTATTCTCCCATTGTACTGAGTCATATGGTTCAACTGGCTACTCTTCCAGCTGGGGCATTGGCCATTGTTTCCTAATGAGTAGTATAAACTGCCGAGGCTCTATTCATTGCTAAGGATTTCCCAGTCCTTTGATGAAATATAATATGATTTGTTCACTGTGCACATCTGGCAAAGAGGTTTGCAGATTTCTTCGGTGCTATAACTCTCTCATCACTGCTTTGTTGGTTTATGTAATAAAAGAACCCATTTATCTCATAGAGTGTCTTACTATGTAAATTAGTTTATATCTGTCCAAACACATTAAGCTTTAAAAGCTAAATAATAGATATTAGTTTGTGAATTAGGTGTAATTAATTTTTCCAGGAGAGAACGATGAAAATGGGAACTCAGGTTAGATACATAGTTTCTGTATGTATGAAAATGTGAGGGAGGTCTGAATGACCATGAGAGTGGGATATGTAACTTGAAGAACTCTTTGGTGGTGGTTTTAGTTCAGTTCTTTATTAGCAAATCTTTCCTCTCCTCTTGGGCTAATCTTTCAATTACTGTTACCTTACAGTGTTCACCTTCCGCTTTTGCTGTTGGAAAAAACAAAGGAATGTTGACACCATACTTCTTATCCTATGAGAAAGTGGATAATATGCCACACTTGTCTTGAATTTGAGAACTTTTAAATATTTTCACCATATTGAGTTCCTAGTGCTGGATTCATAGAAAATTCAAAATAAATTTTCACCCTCACTTTTAAAGTAGATTGATAATTCTTAATAATCTCTAAAGCATTCACAGTCATAAACAGTAAATTCTTTTTTCTATAGATGTGCCATTTAGATAGCCTTATTGACAAAAAAAAGAAAAAAACAGAGAGGAGAAAAATTATAAAATTTTGTTTAGCTTTGTTTTCCTTTCACATGTAAATTGATTTTTTTTAAACTCTTGCTTTTATAACAACTATTACTACATTATAATTTTCTTTAACCAGGGGCCTTAATTTTGATTTGAAAACATTGCAAATTTTGAACATAATGTGGGAGCCAATTACTTTTATGTAAAATAAGACCAAAATCCAATAATTAGTGTTTATAAATTGTCATTTGCTGGTGCTACATGTAAGTGGTAATGAAGGTGACTGAAGCCAAATTTGGATGACTATCACACCTCAGTTTTTTGGACAGCACTTTCCTAAGTGTGTAGGAATGCCCTCCAAACAGGGCAATAAGACTTGGAAAATTTTCTCTAAGTACATTAAGTGTGGAGTCAAAATATTCAATAATATTGATTATGATTTATCTATTGTTTAGTAAACTGAGAACATGTCAAATGTGTTGTTACCACAATTTTAAAGGGTACTACCATATTTTTGCTCAATTTTGTTGAAAGTTTATGATTGTCTCTAACTGGCAGTGTATACAAATATGGCATTTTCTATTCTGTATTCTGAATTCTTCAAAGCTGTTCACTTCATTGCAATTTGTAATCAAACTAACCTTTGACATAGAAAATTATTTTTAAAAGATTGCTTTTTAATTTTCTTTTCATATTCTTCTTTGGTAAAAATTTTATTAAGAATATTTTAATAAAGTGTCATATTTCCATTATTATATCTCATGCTGTGAGTGTGCATGCTTATGCATATAGGACTAGTGTTTGGCTGACCTAGACAAGGATGGGTATAATAAATTCATTGGCGATACAATGATTAGGAAGATATTATTCAATAAATACAAATCAGGAAGAAAAATAAAATGTCAAAGAATTTTACCAAAATATAGAAATAGGGCTGCTGGCTTGGGTTAGGGTAAAGTGATGATTTTCATTTTGTACCTGATGAATTACAGACAGCGAAAGCCTAGTCAATGGAAGCATTCTATCCAATTGAAGTATCCACTGAATAGGCATTTAGAGTGCAGTTTGCATGAAGATGCAGAATTAGAGAGTCATAAAAAAATAGAGATTTATAAAAAAGAGAAAATAGAAATGAAAATTTAAGGAATGGGAATGATTGGATTATCTGAGGAAGGAAACGTGAATACAAAGAAAAAAAGCACCAAGAATCAAGTAAAAAAAAAAAAAAAAAACTATAAAAGTTAATAGAGGAAAAAAAAAAAACAGAAACAGCGATAGAAAAAGTCACTGGAAAGGTAGGAAAATATCCTAAATAATGTACTGTTAGAACTAAAAGAGACCTTACTAGTATTCCTTACTAGTATTTCTTATTCCAATTTAAAAATTTTTAATTTATTTTTTGAATTAGGCTGTGAATAAATGAATAGAGTACTTGATCTTTAATTCCCTCTCTCTCTTTTTGTAAAATAATAAGGTTTCTCCTTCCCATTTGCACATTTTCTTACAACTGAGCAGTACAAGCCTATAACTGCTCAACTGTTTGGAGAGTTGACCAGTTCCCTTATCGTTCCTCACAGCACTTCACATCAGAAGGATTCCGACTTCTGAATCTTTGGTTCTGGCCAGGCCTTTTCTCTCTATCAATGGTTTTAATTAATCAATGGCCATCTACCCCATACACCCATCATTCTTAGAGATTCCAGACATACTGACCTTTTCTTTATTCAAATTCTTATGACCTTGGTTTAATTTATTTTGAAATTTAGAAATTGAAATTCTCTTGAATGTTATTTGGTTATTGATTTTGTGTGTGTGTGTGTGTGTGTGTGTGTGTGTGTGTGTGTGTGTGTGTGTGTATACACATAAATAAACAGTTTTGTGTCCATGGCAAGGATGCATGTATTTTCAGGAACAGCCTAGATCATATCTCTTTCTATCCTTTCATACAGTACCTATCAGGGTGTTTAATATACAGCTGGCCCTTAGTATATGTATGAAATGATGTGGGAAGTGGC
Source organism: Panthera tigris (assembly GCF_018350195.1). Lineage (NCBI taxonomy): Eukaryota > Metazoa > Chordata > Mammalia > Carnivora > Felidae > Panthera > Panthera tigris. The sequence goes on from NC_056667.1 coordinate 59,633,743, forward strand.
ATTTCCATATTTACCAAAAGATATGACTTAAATCAATGGAATGAAATATTTGTTCTTATTTAAATTCACTCCATTAATATACACAAGACTTTGTTGTTTCTTTAAAAATCTTATCTCCACCGGCTCTATTAATTCACTGGGTAAAAATGCATTGGTTGGCATTTATAACCTTCCCTTTAATTTGGCTGCTTGGATACAACTTTAAGAGATGAAGACTGAGACTCAAATTACAGCAGAATTAGTGTTCTGATAAGCCTTTCTATTTTATATGATATTTTGATGCACTTTAAAGGGGAATAAATCTCAAGCTTTTGCTAATGTGGTTAATTTTAAAGATGGATATCTAAAGCCAGTTCTAAAATAGAATTATGGCAATGAAATAATAAGGCGATTACATATTGCCTACATGCATATGTCTGCATTTTCTTCACAAAAGTGTTCCTTCTAGAAAACAGGCACTTAATGAAATTCTTAGCTCAGTCCACAGTAACTTAATTGAAAGAGTGAAGCTGTTAGAAAGACATAAGGATAGCCATTATAAGAAACTGGTGATTAATAATAACTTCTGATGAATGCATAGTAACTATTTATTGTGGTACTAGCAGATGATTATATACTAAGCCTGTTGTACAATGCTTTGGTATAAATTAGATGAATGGATTTTTGTAAAGAATTTTAAAGGGCAAATAACATTGACTATACTTATATAGCTAGAGGTCAATAAAACAAACATTTTCTATTATTCAAACCAAGAGCTAAAGGGATATTTTAAGTGCACTGCATTTTTAGATGGACATAGGAATTTTGGGTCAAATCTGTTTTCATTAAGGCACAGTCAGGCTTAACTTTCATGCCATGATGGACTTCTGTCATAAACAACATAACCCATAAAACCTCTGGATATATATTTAAAAGGTCAGGCATATGCCATACGTACCTGCAAAATGCCTTTCAGTTTTCTTTTTAGGTGATAGTCAATTCTCACCCTCCAAGGAAAGTTCCTTTAGTGCAAACTTATAATACATATGGGGAGATGTGTGTAGCCATAAGCATTGTTTCCTTACAAGCAAAATAACAGATATATTTTTTATTTGTTTTGGCAAGCTAAAGGTAGACACTTTAGAGATGTTTTTATAAAGAGAAAAATAAAAACTTTGATGTTTTGATTAAAACGTATTTACTCAACTTGATAACAATTTATTGTTAGTAAGTATAGGCTCTACATACTCTGTGTACAGTCATTTTGAAGGATGCTAGTACGCTTTAAATCTCTCCTAAATAAATCTCCCTAGTGAAACATCCACAGGAAATGAACTCATATCCACAGAGCAAACCCAGGCAAAATTGTGACTCAGATTAAAACAAACAAATCAACCTTTGATACCTTATCATTTATCAAATTAGTTCTCCCATTTATTGTCCTATCATTCCCTGAAGTAAGATAATTTTTAATATCAGTTCCCTGTTGATAGTAAGGTCTGACAGCTCACAGCCCCATTTGTAGTACCTTTACTCAGGGTTAGCCTGTCTTGAAGCACTTCAAACTCTAAACCAACCCCTTCGCTTGGGGTCACCACATGTGATTCTATGTTGTACTGACTGTGCCCCCTATCATGACATCCCACTAAGGGATCAGTTAGGACAGAAATCCATCCACTCTCAGTTGCCAAGCCAGTGGTGACCCATCATTTTCCTTCTGCAGACTACTTCTGTTTTCTACATAATATCACCCATAATTTTCTGAAATTTATGTCTGCAAAATACCCTTGTATGATGATGGCTTAACCTAATGAGTTATATCTCTTGAATGTAATAACATTTTATAGGTAACTTCTGGAGACTTACTTTCACAATCCAAAGAATCAAAGCTACAAGTAGTGAAATTTAAGTACCGAGGTAGGTCAATGTGACAATTTTTTTGTAGATCTGTGGATACTGTATGGTTACTGGTTATCAGTTAACATTTTGCCCATTAAAACATATAGATATAAACTATTGAATATGTATTAATTCTTCCTTTCATTGTTTCATGTAAGAAAATCAATGAGTTCTCTATTTTAGCTTCAAGATGAAGTGAACAAAGCCATAAAATTTTGAAGCAAATCTGAAATGTTAGAAGTCTTCCTGGGAAAATGAGTGTATCTGTGTTTATAAGGCACAACCATCCTAACTGCTTTCTTGCTAATTATTGTTTTCCTTCCTTTAAACTGGTAGCCAATATGTCCAGACATAGGGAGGAGAATATAATTCCTGGGAGAGAGGTCAAACACTAACATTATGTAGAAATAATACAGGAATTTTATTGTGTATACAAAACAAACAAAAAACTTATCTACTGCTTAATATTATTCTTGCCAAATTGTGTGGAACCTAATTACTGTAGCAGTAGGTAGGCTGTGTACTTCTTTCCATTCTCACTAATGAACAATATTTAAATTGCTGAAATACCTCCCGTCATTTTCCTATTTCTTTCTAACCTGCTTTTCCTCTCTTATTCCAATTAGAACATGTATTGTCTAATTGAGTCTTTATTTCATTACTTGGTTCACCTTTGCCTTGTGAGTTTCTGAGAAAGAGAGAGCACTCTATATTTTTTGAACAGATGCTTCATTATGGGAGGTGAGTAGCTCAGTTACATCGCCATTTCACCTTTTCCCCCATGTCTGGCAGTTGTTGTGGGCTGTTAAACAGCTTTAATAGAAGATGAGACCAGCCTCTTGCTCTAAGGGCATGAAAACTTTTTTTTATTGGTCTTACTATCTTCATGGTTCATTAAATACAATGTAGAGTCATTTTACTGCAGCTAGTGGACCCCAGAAGGACCTGACAGTTAAATGAAAGTTGTCAGTCTTCCTTCTGTTCTAGCTAGATTGGGTAATAAAAGGGCAGAACCTGGAAGTAAGGACCAGAATTGAGATCAATGTGCCAAACAAATAAAAGAAATGTAATGAGTTCTTGAGAAATGCAGCAGAGAAGGCATGGGTATTTAAGTGTCTAGACAAATAGAGGCCAGTGATAATAAATCTATAATGAATGGCTTTAAGAATTACAACTGTGCTTTGCATAATAGATAAGTGGAAGGCTTGAGGCCTAAAATTTACAAAGAGGAATTCCGATCAGTTGTAATGGGAAAAAGGCATTTGGGTATAAAAACTGCTAAGCAATTATTAACAATTATAATTCATTCTACGTCAGAAATATAAAGAATTGGAGATTGTTGAGATCTAGTATCACTCAAATGAGAAGAAATGGAGTTCCATTTAAGTGACTTTGCCTTTTAAGAAATAAAGTTCCAATGATTAATCATCATTGTATGATTCATTTAGAATAAATAAACAATGATTCATTTAGAAAACACATTCCTGCTTAGCAATATGTGGTACTTCTGAATGAAGCATCAGTTTTGTTAAAAATATCACTGTAGGCAAAACCCGTACAAAGACGGTTTAGAGCCCATATATGATTTTTTTTTCATGTCTTCCAAAATTTAAGACAAAATTTGTTATGGTATGAAAAAGACACTGAAACTTCCCTCCCTTATGTATCACATAAGGTTAAATCATGTAAGTGAATATCATGTTTATAATTCTATTATTTACTCATTCCATCACCTTTGATAAATTATGGGGAAAAAATGTCAATATGTGGGTAAGGAGTAACTGAGACACCAAAAATTTCAATTCTAAGCATTTAGAGATACTTCACTTTCCCTATATAGGCATACCAAGACAAATTTAGGAGGACTTATTCATTATTGTTCAGCTTTTAAACCAACTACATTTTCAAAGAAAGTTTTTGGTACCCATACTCTCACTGGTTATTTAGACCAGTACTAAGAAACAGAATTTTCCACAATGTTGGAAATGTTCTGTATCACCATTGTTCAATATGACAGCTACCAGCCACATATGGCTATTGAGCATTTAACATGTGGTTAGTGTGACTGAGGAATCTCTGTGCTGGCAGTGTGGAGCCTGCTTGATATTCTCTCCCTCTCTCTGCCCTTACCTGACTTGAGTGTGTGCTCTCTCTCTCTCTCTCAAAATAAATGAATAAACATTTAAAAAAAAGATAGTCTCTCTGATTGTAAAGTCTTTGTCCATCTCTCACGAATTTCCGCATTGTGATGATTTCTGTATTTCTGCATGGAAAGTGAAAGAACTCAAAAGCAACAGTCCTCATATTTTAATTTTATTCAAATAATTATAAAAAGATTTACTGATTAATTTTGATTACCCTACATCCAGTATTCTCTGTGAAAACAACCTACCCACCATGCTTGGCTAGTGTATTAATCTGGGATATATAGATCCTATCTATCTATCTATCTATCTATCTATCTATCTATCTATCTAGATCCTATATATATATAGATATATATAAGTTCTATAGATATAGATCCTATAGATACAGATATCTATCTATCTATCTATCTATCTATCTAATCGCTTCATGTAGTAGTTATGAAGGTTTGAGAAGTCCCACCACCTCACCACCTGCAGTTGGCAAACTGGAGACCCAGGAAAGCAGACGCTATATAGTTCTAATTCTAGTCTGAGTCCAGAGGCAAGAGCAATACCAATGTCCTGGCTCAAGGGCAGCTGAACAGAGAACAAATTATCCCTTGCTCAGCCTTTTTTTGTCCTATTCAGGCCTCCAGTGGATTGGATGAGGCCCACTCACATTTGGGAGGGCAGTTTGATTTACTCAGTTCACTGATGCAAACAATAATCACATCTAGAAATACCCTCACAGACATACCCAGAAAAATATTTAGGCAAACATTAAGAACCTGTGGCCCAGTCACGTTGATACATAAAATTAATCCTCACACCTGATATGAAAATGTTTCTTTTCTCTCCCCCACGCCAGCCACTTTCAATCATTAATATTTAAGTTAAAAAGGACCCCTTTATCTAGTTACTTAAACTATGACTCCTCTTCAACAGTCGTAAACAGCTGGAGATGTTTTCGATGAAATCTACTTCAGCCTACTGTATTATGAGTTCCCAGACTGTTTAACTTCACTCTCTGATTTCTAGCTCTTATGACAGGGCCTAGAAACTTTTTCCGGGACATGGTTGGTTCTGAGACATATTTGTTGACAAAATAGATTAATGAACAGTACCTGATATTGGAGAATGATTTTTGTTGTTGAATAATAGTCTCTCAGCAACAGTGTTGGCTTTTCACTCAACTGTCTCATAAGCTTCCTGTTTGATGGGTATTCCCAAGTGACTTTTATTACCAAACCTATTTTGGAGCAATGTTTTTCAATACTTAATGTGTGTAAGAATCATCTCTTAAATGTACAGTTGGTAAGCATAGGGTCAAAGCTGGTTTCCGGAACAATAACAAGCTGGCAGATAATGTCAGTGAGAATAGGAAGACCATGCTTTTATTTTAATTTTTTTTTAACGTTTATTTATTTTTGAGACAGAGAGAGACAGAGCATGAACAGGGGAGGGGCAGAGAGAGAGGGAGACACAGAATCCGAAACGGGCTCCAGGCTCTGAGCTGTCAGCACAGAGCCCAATGCGGGGCTCAAACTCACAGACCTGAGATCATGACCATGAGCTGCTCAACCGACTGAGCCACCCAGGCGCCCCAGGAAGACCATGCTTTTAATAGCAAGGATTTAGAGTAGGGAATACTCTGAAGGAAGAGAAGGAACAGAATATTGTTTACAAATAGTAGTCATCACAGAAGTTAGCTTGTCTCAGATATGGAAGAATAAAGAATCTTTATAAAACAACATTTATTTATTCACTCATTCAACAAATATTGCTTGATTATCTAGTATGTGGCAGGTATTATGCGAAGCCTAGGAAAAGAAAGATTAAAACAAACCTAATTCCTGCCCTCAAGGTGAATATAGACTAGTGTGAGGGAGGGGTTTAAAAGCAAACACACACACACACACACACACACACACACACACACACACAATTAGCAGTTTCTTTAAAAAAATTATGCATCAGAACAGGTTTTATGGAAGTTCAAAATTGGAACAATAATTTCAAACTTAATATACCTCTAAGGAGATGATATCTAACACCAGTTTTGAAGGAAAAGTATCAGTGATATAAGGAGTGCGTTCCACCTAAGATAGTGGTCTTAGAAAATACATGGAAATGGGAGAAATAGTTAGGAAAATTCTATGGATAGAAGTTCTATAATTTCCCATTTCATGTCTCCTATTTTTATTTGTTAAATAAAAGATTTGATAAATTGTTAAAAGTAAGGAAGAAATGAAATGATGGTATAGGGATTTGAAAAAAATTTGGAAAGTGCAATTTGAGGATTGATGAAGGAAACAGTCCATGTTAAAGACCCAGTTGAAGTTTGAAGCATGAAGTTGTCCTTGGTACTAACGTCAGAAAAGAAAGTGTGGCCAGGTGGATTGATTTTAGCCCAACATTTGACCAGAACTATATAATAGAGGGACAAATGAGCAAAAAGTAAATGAAGTTTGCTCTGTAAAGGGAAAAACATGGAACCAGGCTGGTAGGTTGGGTAAAATTAGAGGAAACAATGCATTCATTGAAGAGAAGAATTTTTTAAAAAGTGCAGAAGGATTGAATAAAATATCTTGAATTATAGAAGATTTTGGTCATAGAAAGATTTGAAATTCAGCTTTGAAAACTTGAGTAACTTAGATCTGTTGAAAAGGGTAATTTAACTGGGATTGGATACCACTGTGTATCTGTCTCTAGTACCTGAACTGTGAACTAACATGTTCTACACTCTTACAAATAAGGTTTAACTGAGGCGTATAGTGGGACAAAGGGTATTTAATTTTGAACATAAATATTTTTAATTAAATGTATTCAATGCTATTATCCTCCCTTTATGATTTTTTTCTTGAAATTATATCTGTGTAAGTGAAAAAAATTTAGTGAAATAGAATGTCACTATTAGAAAACTCTTTGCAAAATAAAGTTTTTGTAGTGCAATTATTAATATCCACCATTCAGCAATACAGAATGTGTCAAACACTGAAAAAACAGACATAAATACCAATTCTTTAGCCAGATATTAAAAACAGTTTATAATCTTACTGTGTACTTAGCTGTCCTCTACCCAACTTTTACTGATTTTCTATATAAAACTTTAACTTGAAGTACTAATAGCTAGTATCAACCAAGTAACTATTATCTTATTTAATCCTCTTCTCTAATCCATTTATTCTGGGATAAGTACTACTATTTTCTTGTTTTTTCCTGATGAGTAAACTGAGGCATGTACAAATTCAGGACCACAGAACCAGTAGAACTAGTGTTTGAAACCAGGAGCCTGAAAGCTTAGACACTATCTATAAGGAACCTTGAATGTAAATTTCCATTTAGTACTCCTTAAGCTTCATGTGACCTTTGTGGCACTGACATCTACTTGGAATGTTATTCTTAGCTCTCTCTGCCTTTCTGAACTTTATTCATTCTCCATTTCAGCTTAATTTCAATTACCTATTAGAAACCTTCCTTTGGGGACGCCTGGGTGACTCAGTCGGTTAAGCCTCAGACTTCAGCTCAGCTCATGAAATCACACTTCATGGGTTCGAACCCTGCATTGGGCTCTGTGCTGACAGGTCAGAGCCTGGAGCCTGCTTTGGATTCTGTGTCTCCCTCTCTCCCTTTGCCCCTCCTCTGCTTGTGCTCTGTCTCTAAAATAAATGTTAAAAAAAAAAAAGAAAAGGAAAGGAAAGAAAGAAAGAAACAAACAAACAAACATACCTTTGGCATACCTTTAATAGTGATTTCTGACTACTTTTGAAATTCTTTAGTGTTCAGTAAGGATCCATGAAATTTCTAGGCCCCATGCATCTTAGACATGTTGTTGTTGTCGTTGTTGTTGTTGTTTTATTTGCAAATATGTTATATTTGTGTTGTTCTGCTCTCTTCCTTCATGGCATGCAGACACTTAAAATAGCAGCATGCTTTTACATTTACTCTAGGGAAGGTCTTGGATTCTTCACAGTGCTTTAGGTAGATTCTCACAAGGAATCTGAGCTACAACTCAAAACGAAACATATTTGTCACCTTAAAGGTGGTGATATTGAAAGTCTAGAGACTTTCAGGAGGTCATACAGTTAAGCCCTTTATTTTTTTTTTGCCTTTACTGACCATATTTTCTGAACCTCATATTTGGTCACTAGTGCATTTTTATAAATGTAAGTAAGGTAGTAGTAATAGTAAGGTAGAATGTTTGGAAGCAAAAGTGTTCAAAAAAAATCTGGGATCTAAGATTGTTGTAATTAAAATAATCCAGAGCTCTCTTTTTCTCTTTTACTCTCTCACTCTTTATATGTTTTAACTGTGTGCCAAACAATTCAAAAGATTTTACTCCTTTTCATGTATATCTAGATTATAAATTCACTGAAGGCAAGAAACAAACCAAAGTGCATTCTTTATATACTGAAGACTCAAAGATGGATCGTGAAACTATTTTACATGGGTCTGGTAAACGAAAAACATCAAACAAAAAGAAATTATCATTCTTGAGGAGCACCAAAAATATATAATCTTAGCTATGTTTTAATTAGATCAGATGCTTTCCCTACTTCCAGTCTTTCTGTATTTTTAGACCCCACTTTGCTTTTAGATATAAATTCTTTTTCCCACCAGGAAAACCTGTTTTATAGCCATAATATATTTACAGCAGAAATATGAGTAATAAACCCCCTGTTGATTGAAAATAATATTTACGTACTAGGCAATTATCCTCACATCATTTAAAAACTTTCTGCACTATTATTTTACCTGCATTCCTCATTTTGATTATTATGCCACATTTGGGTGTTGGCAGACTTAGCAGAAACATATATCTTTTATACTTGAATGGTTTTGAATGCCCTCTCTCTCTTTCTTTCTCTCTCTCCAATTTACAAACAGGAGTCATGAATAGCTTTTTAAAATGATCATTCATTTGGTAAGAAGCAAAAGACTCCAACACATTTTCTTTTTGATTGAGTTAATGTGATTTTACTTAACAGATTCAAGCCAGTGATATGGTAAAAAAGAAAAAAATTAAGGATGAGAAGGCATATTTTCCTGGTGTAAAATGTGTCATCTTTTATAATTAACCTTAATATTTTCCACTTAAATTAACAAAAGAAATGCATAATAAGTAGCTCAATTTGTATGGTGCTTTCCAGTTAATAGCTTCGTTTCACATGTTATCTTTAAGTTGGTCCTAAACATAATCACGGTCTCACTGATTTGTTTGCTAACCCCCTCCTGCTTATTAGAAAATTGAGGACCTATAAAATTAAGTTGTCCAACTTTTCTCAGGTAACGTTTGGCAGAGCTAGAATCTGAACCCAGGTTTCCTGACAAAATCCATAGCTGTTGCTACTACTTAGGTTACCTTCCTATGTATAAATACAACCAAGCCTAGAGGCCCAGTTTTTCTTTCCTTTTGTAGTTTCTGTACAGCTATCCATTGCAGCACATTACTTCCATAATATTCTGATTAATTTTGTCTTGAAAGAGAGCTTCTTTCAAGATTTACATAGTTATTTGAGCAGATGCTCAGATGTCTGAAAATTATTTCTCAACTTTTTGGTTTTCTTAATATTGAGGATCCTGGGGACTTTCTATCTGGACTGTAGAAGGAAAATCTACCTTCTATAAAAGGTTCAAATGCTAACAGCTGGATTTTGTCAACCACACACTGGCAAGTTGTTGAAATTTACCCTTTTTAGGTTTACATTTTCTATATTCTCTTTGAAGAGGTCACCCCTGGCTACATAAAGGTGAAGTCCGAAAATACATGTGTGAGAGGTTTTACATGCTCATGTTTTATCAAACACTGTCCCTATGAATTACATATAAACCCAAAGAAGAACTAGAATCTGAAAGAAAGAATGATATATGTATTTTCATTGATTTTAATGTAAAATAGGTTATCCCACATTTTAAATTCAGTCAGATGATTTCACAGAGACAAAGCTATATGTTCTAAAGTGAATTTCTCAGAATGTGGTCTCTGGGGAACATGGATAGGTTTTCTGTGGGAAGAAAAGAATATATTTTTAGATATTGGTTGTTGTTGCATTACACAAATTTAACAAGATTACTTATTTCAGGACATAATTAAACACTAAGGGCCTTTAAGCAGGGAGAGACAGTAGACTTTCTTCAATGATATCTAAACATGTAAAATGTTTTCATGGAACATCTCACAGGCAACTCATCTACCTTACATATTTACATAGGAGATTTTTTTTTTTTCCCAGAGGCAATTTACAAAGTTCAGTTTGACCAAGCTTATCTAAATTGATGCTTTTTTTTTTTTTTTGCTTTTGATTTTTCCAGACTGGATCCTTTATTTTCCTTTTATTTTTCAAATCAATGGAGAGTAAATGAGAAGTACAAGAATAGCCAAAAGACATCGGTTTTGGCATTAAATAGCAAGCATAATTCATCATGTATTTCATATTCATTCACAAAATTGGTTAAAAAAAAAACTCAACATCTACCAATCTACCTGCTTCCAGTAGTAAGACGGCTTTCATGTAGGAAAGGGTGTATCATCTATAATCCACAAATTCCTGGTCTTGATGTAACCTTAATTCATCTGAATATTCTAATTTTTCACTTAAAAAAAACAAGCAAGAATATTCACATAGTTTTAAAAATGTATCACAAGGAAATTTTTCCCAAATATTTACCTATAAAGATAGTAACTTTGATTCAGTGTAACTTATTGAAGGTTAATTCATTAGGAAGTAACAAAAATAAAACTATGGTCTGTTCCTATTTATCCATTGGCAAAATAAGGAAAATATTCACTCATAGCTTTTGCCATTGGTGGTTACAGTTAATGTGTATAAGGAATTTAGTGTAATGCTTATACACCTCAATACATGTTATTTTTTATTGTTTATAATAGTCAAGTATAAGAGACATAGGTAATCTTTTATGCCTCCACCATTTATAGCCATTACTGGAATTAATTCACTCATTTATTTATACCATATAGCCAAGTAAATTAAATGTTGAGCAAAGCAGACTAAAATCCTTATCTTCATAAGAGGGCATAATAAAATTGTAGGGAAATTACATAGTATTTGAAAATGACTACTGCAGGGATGCATGGGTGTCTCCGTTGGTTAAGCGTCAGACTCTTGATTTCGGCTCAGGTCATGATCTCATGGTTCATAAGATCAAGCCCCACGTTGTGCTCTTTGCTGACAGCATGGAGCCTGCTGGGGATACTTTCTCTCCCTCTTCTCTCTCTCTCTCTCTCTCTCTCTCTCAAAATAAATAATTAAACTTGAGAAAAGAAAGAAAGAAAGAAAGAAAAAGAAAGAAAGAAAGAAAGAAAGAAAGAAAGAAAGAAAGAAAGAAAGTGACTACTGCAGAAAACTGATGCAGATTATAGAAAAGTTACTTTGAGGTTGGAGTGTTTCACATTTATTTTATTTTATTTTAAATTTTTTTTTCAACTTTTTAAATTTATTTTTGGGACAGAGAGAGACAGAGCATGAACGGGGGAGGGGCAGAGAGAGAGGGAGACACAGAATCGGAAACAGGCTCCAGGCTCCGAGCCATCAGCCCAGAGCCCGACGCGGGGCTCAAACTCACGGACCGCGAGATCGTGACCTGGCTGAAGTCGGACGCTTAACCGACTGCGCCACCCAGGCGCCCCGTGTTTGACATTTTAAATGGGGTTGTCAGTGTAGGGCTTCAGTGTCAAGGAGACCTTTTAGTAGAGGCATAAAGGAGATGATGGAGTGATACACTGGCTCTATGGAATAGAAGTACTCCAGCCAGATGAAGAGCCTGTCAGTCTCCTGCATAGGGCAGGAAAATGCCGGCCCACTTTGAGGAATATTAAGGAGACCCCTGCAACACAATGAGCCAGGAAGAATAGTAGAAGGCATGGTCAGAGAAGTCTTGAGGCACTAGAACATGCAGAGGATGGTGGGAAAACATAAGGACTTTGGCTTTAATTTTGTGTGAAATCTTGAGAAAAGGGAGTTCCAAGTACAGGGATGTTATTCTCCGCTATTATCTGGCATGAACTTTCTAGCTATTTTGTCAATAATCAACCATAGGGGAGCAAGGGTGGTTGCAAGAAGACCAGGGTGAAGTCTATGACAAATTTAGAGAGGAGATGATGAAGATTGTGGAGATAGTGATTTTTTAATTAATTTTTGGATAAGAGAATACTATTTCATCTTTTCTGTTCTTATGTCTCATTAAAGTCTCCTTGATTCATCAAGTGTTTACTTATAGGCTTTCTGTTTGTTCCTTTACTTTATCTTGTCAGTCCAGACAAAATTCTGTACTCGAATACTGAATCAATGATTGATAAACAAAAATAAGTTGTATAAATTAACCTGATACCGTTGACTTCTAAGATGTTATCCTAATTTTATGTGGAAAATTGAGTCATGTGCCAAGGTTTTCATTGTGGTGGTATTCTTGAAACATAAAAAAAGAAAGAAAATGAAACATTCCAAATTTTCTACAGTTTGAGTTTGTATAGTCACTTAGCACTATTTTGTTATATTCTGTAGCCTTTAAAAGTAATGCAATTGGAAAGAAAGAGAACACAATGCAACACAAATGAAAACAACATAAGTGGAACAATATCATATGAAGTATTTACATAAAGTAATAGTATCCTAGAGCTGCTCTGACATATTACCACAAACTTGGTGCCTTAGGGCAACAGAAATTTATTCTCTCACACCGAAGTCTGAAATCAAGGTGTGAACAGGGCCATGCTTCCTCTGAAGACTGTAGGAAAGAATTTCTTCTTGCCTCTCTCAGGTTTTAGTGGTCCCAGGCATTCCTTTGCTAGTGGCAACATGACTTCTCTGTCTCACTGAGTCCATTCCTTATAGGAATACCATTCCTTACAGGGACACCAGTCATTGGATTTAGGGAGCCCACTCTATATCCAGAATGATTTTATCTCTATATCTTTAATACATTTGTAAAGACCCTATTTCTAAATAAGATCACATTCAGAATTTCAGGTGGATATGAATTTTGGGGAACGCTATTCAATGAACTACACAAGGTATTATTGCTACAGCCTTACCCTTTTGTGATTTTTGTATTATTTATCATATAAAAGCACTGGAAGCTATATATCCAGCTTGACTTTAGTAGAAGTACATTTTACTTCCTTATAGTTTTTTAGATTTTTTTCAAATTTTCTAAATGAAAAATTATGTGTATTATTATTATACACAATTAAAAGTGAAGAAACAGGGGCGCCTGGGTGGCTCAGTCGGTTGAGCGCCCACTTCGGCTCAGGTCACGATCTCGCGGTCCGTGAGTTCGAGCCCCGCATTGGGCCCCTGTGCTGACAGCTCAGAGCCCGGAGCCTGTTTCGGATTCTGTGTCTCCCTCTCTCTGACCCTCTCCCATTCATTCTCTGTCTCTCTCTGTCTCAAAAATAAATAAACGTTAAAAAAAAAAATTTAAAAAAAAAGTGAAGAAACAAACAAAAACAACTCACTGGGACTCTACCTGGGTCAATAGCAAGTGTACCAAACAAACCGTGATTTGCATTAGATAACCAAGTGATAAGGCATCAACAGTTTAGTAGGCATGAGAAAAAGGTTTTGAACAAGGAGTGAAATGATCTAACTCCTGCTATAACTGTGTTACTGTGATTCAGGATTGACAATACGTGGCATGAGATCAAGGACAAGAGTAAAAGCAAGTCGGGATGCTTCCCTTACAGCAATCCAGCACGTATGTTTTGGTGTTGGTCCAGACTGATTCCTCAAGCCTTTGTGGCCTGTGTCCTGCCACTATCACATTTTGTAAAAGTCCTCCGTGGAAGCTACCCTTGTTCTATGTTATGCCTTTAGATAACACAAATTAGAAGGAGGTGTCCATTTCATTAAGTGACACAACTAAATTTCAACATAATTTTACTTGCCTGGAATGATGGATCAAAGTTAAGAGGGTAAAGTCTTGAATTTAAAACAAAACAAGTCAATTACATAAGCGTAATGTATGGAAATCTGACTAGACTGCGCTTTATGTTTTAAAAAAAAGACACACACACACACACACACACACACACAGATTTATAGCTTGCACTTGTAGTATGAGCCAACTGTGTGACACAAACACCAAAAACAGTTACTCATTCTGAAGCTGAATTTATGGAATATAAGGAGCTTCTGTTTAATGAGGTGGGAGATTTTAGAGAACGAGAAAACCTAAAGACTCTTATTTTCTGATAAGCAAATAACTAGGGACACTTTACAATTGGCTTCCATTTTCTCAACAAACCCAACAATGACAGGGATCTGATTTGGATTATTGGATAAGAAATGCATAACCAATAATTGTGTTATTTTTAATTTATGGCTGTTTTTATGATGTCAAACAGACAGTAGGTTTAATGTTTATTTTTGAGAGAGAGAGAGAGAGAGAGTCAGAGTGAGAGCAGGCGAGGGGAAGAGAGAAAGGGAGACACAGAAGCCAAAGCAAGCTCCAGGCTCTGAGCTGTCAGCACAGAGCCTGATGCGGGGCTTGAACTCATAAACTGTGAGATCATGACCTGAGCCGAAGTCCGATGCTCAACCGACTGAGCCACCCAGGCACCCCCACAATAGTAGGCTTAAAACTAGATTAATAAACTGTAGTAATTGTAGTCTTTCCTTTTTGAGATTTGAGAATTTATAATAAATCTATAAAGATAAATTATTGGTTTCTGTGAGCAAAAAAAAAATCTGACACTTCTGACAGATATTTTTGGATTATACACAAATCCTAGATTCTACTAGTTCAACAAATAAAATGAAATCTCCCTGTGATGTTATTTCTAGTCCTGCCTCTTAGATAAGACATCAGATAGTTTGTCAAAAATTATACCACAAGAGGCTAAAGCAGCTGTTACTTATGCCAAACTAATCTGTGAGGCCAGTGTCAATCTAAGAAGTTCAAGTCTAAGGGACATGGAGACCTCCCTGTAGCCTGCCTGTCATCGCTAAGAGAAAGAAGATTAGGAGAGCGGCTGCTAAAGGCACAGGGACTGCAGCTTCCTTGGCTTTGCTGGCTTCGCTGGGTTTTTAATGGTGGTTGTGAACCTGACATATTCAATGGGGGTCACTTAACGAATATAACCCCGGAGGGGAGTACACATCATTTGGTTTTCAGTTTACCATAAGGAATACACCAGGCATAGTAGATGGTGGAAAGTGAGTCAGAGCTGCAACCACTTCCTTCTGCAGGAAAACCCAGTACACAAAAACCCAAACCAAACAAACACACAAAAAACTCGAAACAGATAAAGTAAATAGAGGAGAGAGTGCCATTATTTGCTTCAACATAATATTAATGACAGATTTTTTCAAAATAATTAAACTTTATAGTTACTATGTTACATGCTTCATTTTTTAGAAAAATGGAATGTGTTTTTCAGGGATGGGAAGACTCACCAATTTCACAAACATTTATTGAGTGGGTGCTACATGGAAGTTATTATATCAGGCCTTTAAAACAAGATAAATATAATAAGACATTGTTTCCAAACAAAGGTTTTGTGAGTGTGGCAACAGTTTTTTATTGATTGGAATGGAAATTAAACATAATTTCATGAGGGAGAAAAATAGTGGTACATATATTATACCACTAGGCAGAATATGATACAAAATCCATGACAGAAGTTCAAGAAGAGGATTTGTATAAAAATTCAATAATAAATTCTTAACTGGAGGAATCATGGACAGCTTCATGGCAAACCGCCCCCCCCACATCATTATATCATTTCTGTTAGATAAATATGATACTGAGAGAAGAAACTGAGAGTGGAAGAAATAGGCTAAAACGTGAAAAGTGGGTTTAGCAAAAGGCCAATAATATACTTTGGCAGAGCAAGGGAATGGCTTGATGAGGTTTTTACTAATAGATGACAAGCAACCAAACACAAATATTTAATTACAGGTGGTGAAATGTCTTATGAAGAAAAATAAAATTAGCCAAGCAGAGAAAGACCGAGCAAAAATTGGGTAGTGAGGTGCCTATTTTACTCACAGGGAGTGTTACCTTGGAGGAGGTAACATTTGAACACAACCCTAGATAAAATGAGAGTGCAAGTCATGTACAGTCTCAGAAAAGAACATTTCTGCAAGAGGAAGAGTACATGTAAAGAACCTCTTTTGGGAATAAGTTGGAAATGTGGTCAGAGGCTAATGTTCCTGGAAACAGAAAGGCAGATGGATTCAAAGAAACGAAGGCTTTATCATACAGATGGGAAAGATATGTTACATGGGCTTAGAAGGAAACCCCAAAATCAATTTTATTATATATGTTTGCTTTTTGGATGTGTGTGAGGCTTTCAAATGCAGATATTGGGTAAGAAATTGGAAATTAGACTCTGGAGCTCAACAAAGAAGTCAGGCCTGAAAATATATGTTCTGTGTAGTATAATGGCCAAAGTTATGAGCTTAGAACCAAAATGCCAGAATTTGAATCCCTGAACTACTAGGTACTTACTAGCTTTGTACATTTGGCCAAGATACTATACTTCTCAGGTGGCACACAATTTCATCACCTGCAAAGTGAAATTAATTATGCTCTGAGGGTTAAATTAATCAGTGATTTACATTAATTATAACAGTGCATATCATCATTATTATTATTATTGACAAATGATGATTAAAGCCATGAGATTAGAGGAGACCATCTAGAAGGTAAGCATAGAAAGAGTGAAGAACTCTGGAAATCACTTGTATTTAAAGGTCACGACGCAATGACTAAGTCAATGAAAGTGGGGGAAAAAGAAAAGATTGCTCAATTGTGTGTTGTCTTGCCAAAGAGAAAAAAAAAATGTTTTGAGAAGGAAGGATTAGTCACTGAAAATTGCTGAGGGTTTGAGTAAAATGAGGAAAGAGAAGTGTCCAAAGGGTTGGTTCAACAGGGTAGATTCACTGGCATCTTGAACAAAAGTGATTTCATTTGAGCTGGGGGTGAGCATGAGAGCTGCAGGGGAGTGATTAAAAGAAGGTAAAGCCAAAGTATTCAGGCAGCCAGGGTGGAGGCAAGAGGTGAGTGGTGGAATTCTGTTCCAAAGTGGGGCACAGGGGTTTGGATGCAGCTATAAAGTAGCACAGTATCAAGGCAGTTGCTTTGTTTTCCTTTTAAGATGTGAGCATGTCTGTGGACTGATAGAAATGAGATAATAAACAGCAGAGATAAGGTTTCTGAGTTGGCGATAGTAGATGTGATCCAAAGCATAGTGGGAGGGTTGATCTTAAATAGAAACTTGGATAATTTGTGCGCTGAACATGTAAAGACGGCAGGGACATGTGAATACAGATGGTTTTTAATAAGCTTGATGGTGAGAAAATGGTAATTTTTAAAAAATTGCTTATATTTTCTTAGTAAAAGAAGAAGCAAGGCCAACAATTGGGATTTGAAGGGGAAAAACTGACGTTATAGGGACTTTTTAAAGTTTATTTATTTTGAGAGAGAGGGAGAAGAGAGAAAGAGCATGTGCAGCATGAGCAGTGGAGGGGCAGAGAGGAGAGAGAGAGAATCCCAAGCAGGCTCCCAGTTGTCAGCCCAGAGGCTGACTCAGGGCTCAATCTCATGGTTCCTGACAGAGTGACCTGTGCCAAAATCAAGTCAGATACTTAACCAACTGAGCCACCTAGGCACACTCTAAAGTTATAGATTTTCAGATAAAGGCAAGGCTTACCATATCCTCATAACTCCTGAATAGATTTCTAATATTTTTTTCTACAATGTTATAAAGTATATAGAGAGGGAAAACAGAAGTATTAGCAGGTGTATGCAGATAGGATACTAAAGCAAATGTACTCTGTACTTTAATGGGAATGTGGAATGAAAAGGGTGAGGGGAGGCTAGTCATATAATTAAGAAATAATTGCCAATAAAATCATTGATGTGGATATAATTATCTGCAGAAAGAAAGTAAAAGAATTGAAGACTGGATAAAAAAATCTTAAGAGGTGCCTCTATTTAAGAAATGTTGAGGAAACAGTACAGAAAGCAGAAACAGAGTGGCCAGAATGTGAGAAGACAAAGCAGGAGAAAGCAGTGAGTGGTAAATCAAGATCAAAGTTTTGTCAATGTATCTAGTTTTCAAGGTAGTCAAAATGATAAGAAGTGTTAAAAGGACATTTGATTATTAATGAGAAATTATTAATGAGAAAAGTCATGAAAACTAACAAAAAGAGGTCATATAATCTGTTCGCTTTGTTGGAATTCACAGAACGTTCAGTAAAAATACCAGAAGTTCAGGAGATTCTGTTGGCATATAAGGAATTAATAGGTGCCAAGAAAGAGTAATTAATCAATATGTCTAAGGGACTCTAAAGTTGTCAGCAAATGGTCGTAAAATGTATATAGCAAAAGAAAAGGTATGTGAATAAACAAAAGCTTAAAGGTTAGAGGTCACCATGTAAATATCACATTCAAATTTGTTCTATAGTCAGATATCTAGGAAGACACATTTTACATTATCCTAAAATAAATGAAAAAGTTTTCCTATACTTCAAAAATATATTCTGTACTCTACTCCAGGCTCATCACTCTGGAAAGAATGTACATCACCACTTTTCTCCTTTGGTGGCCAAAAGGCTCTGTCAACAACGAAGGTTATAACATGTCCTGGATGTTGGTACGGTATGAAAAAAAAGTAGATCATACACCTTACAAGAAAGGAACTCATTGACATGGGATGACTTTTACTCAGATTTAAGAAGAAGAGGACATACTATATGTTTGTTGGGTTAAATCTACTCAGGTAGTTCAGGAAAACATAATATCATGAAAACATAAAAAATGCCAGTAAATTGATAAAAAGTGCTGATTTGAGGTAGTTCAAACTTATAAATTACTTCCTGAAGAACTTCTATGATAAAAGCTGCATCTTAAAATTAAATTATACATGGTCAGATGGAGCAAAAAAGCATAAGTATGATTTTCAGATAGATGTTAAGTGCCTATAAGAAAGCGTGATGGCTTAAAAAATTTATCCCAAAGAAAATTGTTAATGGAATGTCATAAGGTGGTTTGAGCTATTATCTCCTATAAAACCCTTAGAGACTTACTGAGCTATTATGCTGACTTTAAATTTTATGTCCTCAACTAACCCTGGTATAGATTGTATATGCATGATACAAAGTACCTTCTATTAAAAAATTCAGAGGGTATGCATGCCTCCCTGGGGTTGTGCCAAGAATTTTTAGGGAGCAGATTTGCAACTTATAAACAGTTAGTAATATGTAATCACAGCTGGGCTATTTTTGTGTTCGTGTGGGAAAGCAATAAACAGATATATAAATAAATGTAACTCATGCAATTTCCAATGTGAATCACAATATTTTTTTAAAAAATGATTTCAAGGGAAGGAATAAGTTTTTGTGATTAAAGTATAATACTTTAATCACAATAAATTTCAATCTGTTTTGAGATTTTTAAATTATCATTTTATTAAGACTCAAATTTCGAGAAAAACTTGGCAAGGTATTCTTTACCTTTCCATCTTTTGCTTTCATCTCTAGAACTTGAGTTATTGGGTTTGGGGAAGATCTGAAGGAAAAGAAAATGGGAAGTTCTTCTTTGTAATTAGGGAATAGATCAGAGTTTCAGTTACTGAACCCATTGGCAGTTTCATATGGTATCTCCTGGGATCTGTTTCCGTATCTTTACCCTATCACTGCACTATTTGTCTCCTGTGCTGTGCAGTTCAGCATATCTAATCCAAATATGGGACCCAGAGTCATACTTGACTCATCTTCCTTATTCGTCTCATCCCTGAAATCCATTCTAACCCAAATCATCTAGATTTCATAGCAGAGGAGATATTTCTGCCTGCCTCTCTGCTTACCCACTTAAGATAGTTCTATCATTTATCATTCCTCCCTAAATAAGATGATTTGTAACTCTGACAGACCAGGGTCTAAGATATTGATTGAACCCTATACACTAATGGGCACAACCCCTGAGTATGATCAACAAAGTCACTTCCTGGTTTCTTTTCGTATTAATGTGATATCCTTCAGATATATACCCAGAAATGGATAGTTGTGGAAACTTAGGTTTAAAGAATGATCTTGAATATATGCCTAGTTGGCAAAGATGCAAACTTTACTTGTGAGGTATGCTTATTTGGGGTGACTGAAACTGTCTAATGGCAATAATAGAGGGATTATGGGGGTACTGAATCTTATCTCCATTCCACTCATCTCCGCCAACACTATGTTCAATTCTAAACTAGGTTTAGAAAGATGAAGCTAACAGAAATGGCCCAGACCCACACGGAGTTTACTGACATGTTTTCAAGTCTCCAGGTGGGTTGACACAGCTGGAAAATGCAGAATTTCCGTAATTGGAAGCTGACATTATCATCAAATTGTGATTTTAGCACTGCACAATCCCTACCCAACCTCTTGGCCTTCCTCTATACACCATGACCAATCATGATAGTGTAAGTATTAGCTACATTTCCTGTAAACAGCTGAGGAGACATTATAGGCAACATCCTATCACTTGTCCATCCTTTGCTGTTATTCCTAGAAATATGTCCCAACACAGGTTGCTTTCCATTGGATCTTCCTAATTCACAGAACCTACACATCTTTAAGAATATTTCATGAAGATATTTTTGCAAATGAAAAACTTTCACTATTCTGAATCTGATACCGAAACTTTAAATAGAAATATTCCTCATTGTATCTTAGAAGTCTACAACTACAGGGGTGCCTGGGTGGCTCAGTCAGTTAAGCATCAGACTTTGGCTCAGGTCGTGATCTCACAGTTTGTGAGTTTAAGCCGCTCATTGGGCTCTGTGCTGACAGCTCAAAGCCTGGAGCCTTCTTGGGATACTATGTCTCCCTCTTCTCTCTGCCCCTCCCTCTCTCTCTCTCTCTCTCTCAAAAATAAATAAACATTAAAAATATTTAAAAAAAGAAGTCAACAACTGCAGGAAAGTAATTCGGAAGTCATCTTGACTTTAAAAATGTAGTAAGTACATTATACATTATTTTACAAATGCATATTACATTAATTCTAAATAAAAATGGAATAAAAGAGGCTTTTATGAATCCAACTTTAATTTAGAAATCTCTTCATGTACTCAAATATTATTTTACAAACATCTAATATTAAGTGAATCCCAGAATCAAAACAAAGTCATCCACTGAAACTGCGAAGTGCAATCTAAAGTCCAAAATATTTATTTATTGAAAACATCATATAAATCATCTAAGGAAAGAAGCTGAAGAACATAGTGAACTAAACCTATAGTTGGATGGATGGTATCCCATGAGCATAGTAGGAACTTAGATAATTGTCATCTTTATTTCTATCTTTGGTCATAGAGTCAGTATCATTAAGTATATAGTCAATATCGTTAAATATTTCTATACAGTATTGTTAAAAAGGAACCCTACCAATTCCACTGTAGCCAATAATAAGAACACTTACACATTTCAACTCTAGGAAATTACCATGGCTAAAATTTGCTTTAGACTGGGCTGAGCATCTCCGCCAAGGATTCTACACATTGGGAATATACTTTATTGGCATATACTGAGTGACAAATTGCTAAGTGACTTGAGTATGACCTGCATTCACCATACAAAGTGTTACTAAAATTACTATTGTAATCATGGGTAGGAACTTTATATTAATAAAGGAAATGGAGGGATTTCAATTATCCTAGGATATAAGACAGCCAAAACTCTTTTTTTTAAACCATCTGAGAAAGGCAGACAAAACAGAGGATGAGAGATAGCAAGATTTTGCTTAATTATGTGACAAATTGTGTTTCGGCAGTTCAACGTGTAAGTTATATGCAACGTGAGCAAAAGCATTGAAACAGTGAAGTGTTTAATTGAGGTGAAATGCCTTATTTTCCATATTTTCAGTGAGAGATTACTGGGCTCAATTTCCATGATGTTTTTTTTTCTATTTCTCAATATGATTGTTGTCATACAAATTTTATTTGCCTGGTAAAAAAAAAAAAAAGAGAGAGATCAGAAAACACCTGTTTTTTGCACCAGAGCATAGGAGAACTTTAAATGTTTACAACCGAATATACTTCTTCCCTTTTGTTTCACAACTAGATAGTAGCTGCATCAGTATTTAGTGGTGTATTTTCATTGGGCACATCTTTTACAAGAATAAATAGTTAAAATACTGTTTATTTATAAGGTCATTTTCACCTACAGATATATTTATTTATTTATTTAAAAAAATTTTAAGGTTTATTTATTTTTGAGACAGAGACAGACAGAGCATGAATGGGGAGGGTCAGAGAAAGAGGGAGACACAGAATCCAAAGCAGGCTCCAGGCTCTGAGCTGTCAGCACAGAGCCTGATGCGGGGCTCAAACTCATGAACCATGAGATCATGACCTGAGCCGAAGTCGGAGGCTCAACCGCCTGAGCCACCTAGGCGCCCCACAGATATATTTATATCAACATATATTTATACCACTAGTTCCAGCTTTGCAAACGCCTAAACGTCCACAGATGTCTACAGTGTCTTTGTTTTCTCTACTACACACATATTTACTATTAAAACTGTAAGAATTAATTTATAATCTACTTTCCAGGATATGTTGTTGCTTCATCGGCATTTTTAAAATGCATACTGAGCTATTTTTGCCTTTCATTTGAAGGGAAAGATTCCATTCACTTCAAGTAAATGAGCTTCTTTAGGTAGAAAATTACTATTTCTCTATTCATTTAGATTTAAACTGGAAAGGACTTTACATAAACACATGACTGTTTTCTCCTGAAGATCACTGTCATATCATCATTCCAAAGATAGTTTTTCTCCCTGATGGATTAGTCCAGATGTGTCCCAAACCTGTCACAAATCAGAAAAAGGTTAAAGATCATAAATTTCTGTGTTGGACCCTCTGTCAAGTCATGTTTACTGTCACTGAAAGGTTAGGCTGGAGAAGAAAAGAATGAGGTTGATGAATAGTGCAGAGCATGTGTCAGTGAAATGAAAGAGATGATATGTACCTGTTTTCGGCAGTGATCAGCCATCTAGACTTTGCCTTGTCACTTTTAGTTTTTCAAAAGCACATTGCTTTTAGGTCTGGATCCTGAGCATGCCTTAAGGCACTGGGACCTTAGAAACAAATAATTCATTAATATGTTTCCTGCCAGTTCTTTGAAGATGTGGGCCTTTCTCTCTGCTGGTATGTCTGCCTCACTGGCTATTACCTACCACCTCCAAACCTTTTGAGTGAGCAGCTGTAATTATTCTGGGCTCTTTTCTAAGAAAATGGCAGTAAGGAAAGCCTGAAACTGAAATGTATTCTATTACTGCTCATATGGAAATGTGTTCCAATATAGAGGTCTTTAAAATACAAACTAAGGTAAAGTTAGCCATTCATCTTTTCATACTCTGGTTAAGAGCTTTTGCAAAACAGAAAGGTAAAAATACCCACAATATGAGAACGTGGTTTTGTTGGGCAGTTGTAAGTACACAGTGAAATAGGAGGATTTAAAATCATAGGGTCTGTGATCAAGCCAGCCCAATCCCACATGCTGGAAAAGAAACAGAATTGTGATTCCTGTACTCCAAATGCTCTTTCGTAAGTTGTAGATGGTCTCAAAATAGTTACAGGGGATTTTGGCCAGAGATAAAGGTTAATTTTTCCAAACCTTTACAAGTGATTTTAAGTCTGTCTGAGTGACTAACAAATACAGCAGCTGGCTACATAGTGTGATTAGGGAAACAGGCCTCTTCCTTCTGACTTCTAAAGAAATGTGGTTTCTGTCAAAGTGTCTGTCCTTGACTGCATTGTGCTGTTATTCTTTATACTCTACTGGGATGTCAAAGACTCGCTTATGTCAAATATCATTTGATAGATGGGACTTACATTCATCTACTTAAGCTTTAACCTTTTTCTTGAATACAGTAGAATGTATACTTTTCAAAAGGTGTTTTATTCACCAAAGCACAGTCCCTGGCACAGTTCCAGGGGTAATATAACCTCTCAATGGGGAGCAGATTCTGAGCCAGCACCATGTTGAGAGTTAAATCCAAGTTGAAAAGAAAAAGACAAAGTCCGATCCTAGGACTAGAGGATGGTTAGAAGAGAGCAAGGAAATTTCTACTTAGCCATTCAGAGTCAAGAGGACAGAGAAGCAACAGGACCCTGGAAACGTACTGCTGATAGAACAGATATGAGGGTGTCCACGCCATTGAATCTTAGGACCGGAGAAGGCACAGCTAATTCACTGAGTTTCTGGGGAAAAAAAAAAAGCGGACATGATACCACATGCCCACTTTCTTTACCTATAGGAGAGGAGTGGCACTCTAAGCGAATTGAATTAACTTGCAAAGTTTAAAAATACTGCCATGTACTCTAGCAAGGATTTATTTTGTTTTGTTTTGTTTCATTTTATTTATTCTTTTTAATATTTATACATTTTTGAGAGAGGGAAAGAGAGCACGAGTGGGGAAAGGAAAAAGAGAGAGGGAGACAGAGGATCCAAAGTGGGCTCTGTGCCAACAGCAGCGAGTCCAATGTGGCACTCAAACTCATGAACCATGAGATCATGACCTGAGCCAAAGTTGGATGATTAACCAACTTAGCCACCCAGGCACGCCTCTAGCAAGGACTTTAATACTAGCATATTTGACTCCAATGTCAATTTAACTTCCTACAATATATACAAATAGTACTCAAACTATAATCCCCCGACCAGCAGTGTCAGCATTATTTAGGAAATTGCAAGAAATACAAATTCTAAGACCTTACCACAAACGTACTGATCATAACATATAGGGGTGCAAACCAGGAATCTGTTTTTTAACAAGTTCTCTTGGTGATTCTGATGCATGCTGATGTCTGAGAACCATTGCACTATATCAAGCTGCAACATACATAAAAAAACAAACAGCAGAGTCAGACCTATACATAAAAAGAACAAACTGATGGCTTCCAGAGGGAAGGAGGGGTGTGTGTAGGGGGCAGGGGTTGAGCAAAATAAGTGAAGAGGAGTGAGAGATACAAGCTTCCAGTTATGGAATGAGTAAGTCATGGTAATAAAAGTTACAGCATAGGGAATATAGCCAATGATATTTTAATACTGTTACATGGTGACAGATCATAGCTACACTTGTGGCGAACATAGCAAGAGAATAGAGATGTCGAATTACTTTGTTGCACATCTGGGACTAATATAATATTATGTGTCAACTCTACCCCAAACAGCAACAGCAACAACAACAGCCACAACAACAACAACAACACCTCTTTCAGAACCTCAGGTGCTTAGGATACAGAGATAAATAAACCAGCGTCTCTGCCCTCATGTCAGAAGGTGTTATGGGCATTCAAAGGAAGAAAATATAAACTAATACTTTTAAAAATCAGTAATACTTTTAAAAAATACTTTTAAAAATCACTTGATTGTTTACTACATGTCAGTTGTATTTGGGAAATAATATAGTCGTCTCATTTGATGGATGATGAAACTGAAGTGTAGTGGCAAGATATAAGTTGCCCAACATTATGCAACTGATAACTGATTAGAGCCAGAATTGTCATTCTTTGTTTCATATTGAAAAGGGCATAGGTAGAATCTAGCATCAGATCAGGGCACAGTTTAAATATCTTTACTGTATAGGATAGCTTAAGGTTACACACAAAAAAAGAATGCCATACATTGTAATGGGTTTGTTTTTACTCCTCTCCCCTCTTTTTGGGCTAATCTGAAGAAATGTTTGACTTCAAGACTAAGGATTAACATCAAATATACTGCTTCTGGTTTAAAGAATTTGAAAAAGCTTTGTGGACAGTCTAATGTTTGAAAGTGTTTTGTTTTGTTTTGTGTTGTGCTGTTTTGTTTTGTTTAGGTTAGGTCTTCCAAATTTCAGGTAAGTGTTCTTTCATAATTTTCAGATTACTTCATCCTCAAAAAAGAAAGTCAAATTCTTAAAAGAAAAAAAGAAAAAGAAAATTAAAAACCCTGAACAATCAAACAGATTCAGAGTCAAATAAAGTAAAAATTAATATTACAAATCAGGGTATGAGTAACTATTAAGTTATTACTAATTCTAAAATGCCATTTAAAAAAATATGGGGGCACTTGGATGGCTCAGTGGGCTGAGAGTCTATCGATTTCAGCTCATGTCATGGTCCCAGGGTTATGGGATCGAGTCCCGTGTTGGACTCTGTGCCGAGCGTGGAGCCTACTTAAGATTCCTTGTCTCTGTCTCCCTATGCCCCTCTCCCCTGCTTGTGCTCTTTCTCTAAAACAAACAAACAAACAAACAAATAAAAGAAATCTATGACTTTTTAAAGGATACATTCATTTAAAAAGAATAATACTAGTTTTGAATTACACCATTTCTTCCACAGGTAAGTTCAATTGTACACCACTTGTACCTACTTTTTAACTACGTCTGGTAGTTAACATTTTAAAGATTTGTCTGTTACTTAAAGCTTTTCCTTGCCTACATCAAACCAAAACATTCTTCATTATTCTTTGTAGGGCATAATATTTAGATACAATCTAAACCTCTCAGGATCTAATTGTGACAAAATATTAAGCTATTCTTTAATTTGGAATTTGCTATTTCACATAAAAATTTGTTGGGAACGGAAACATCAAATGGGATAACAAATACTACATATATTTCTACACATAGTTTTATAAAATAAACTATAAAAGCGATATCCACTTCCTGTCTAAGAAACTGATAATAACTGAGATGTTATTATGGTTTTAGAAACAGTTCTGAATACGGATCATATCCCATATGTATTTGTGAGTCTGATTTCCCTTGAGTACTTTGTTCTGACCTATGGCTCCTATTGCCTTCTTGGTAACATGTCTTTATTTACCAATATTTTATGGAAAGATTGGTTCTCCAGTAATACTGTCTTCAATATACCAGTTATGGTTGTGTAATATTGCTGCCCTGTATTTCTCTAACTTAAGCATTCTACTTTGCCCTTTTTTTCTTTCTGTTCCTCTGACTAGTTAATATAAAATCACCCGTCTCTAAGTTCACAGATTCTTTCTTCTCCTTTATCAATTGTTTTATAATTTTCTTTAATGTTTACTTATTTTTGAGAGAGACAGAGATAGAATGTGAGTGGGTTGGGGCAGAGAGAGAGGGAAGCACAGAATTTGAAGCAGGCTCCAGGCTCCGAGCTGTCAGCACAGAGCCCGATGCGGGGCTCGAACTCACAAGCTGTGAGATCATGACCTAAGCTGAAGTCGGACGCTCAACCCACTGAGCCACCCAGGAGCCCCACTTCTTCATCAATTCTGCTGGTAAACCTCTATTGATTGTTCCCCCCTCAGTTTAGTTATTATATTCTTTAACTCTATAATTCTGTTTGGTAGTTTTTAATAGTTTCTAACTCTTCATTGATATTTTATTCACGTATGATTTTCCTGATTTTGTCTAGTCATCTGCCTGTGCTTTCTTGTAGCTCATTGAGCTTCATTAAAATAATTATTTTGAATTCTTTGTCAGGCAGTTTGTAGATCTCCATTTGTTTAGGGTTGATAATTGTTGATTTATTTTTTTCCTTTGGTAGAGTCATATTTACCTGATTCTTCACATTTGTTGTAGCTATGTGTTGGTGTCTATGCATTTGAAAAAGCAGTCACCCCTTTCAATCTTAATGGTCTGACTTTGGAAGGGAAAAACTTCCAACAATTGGCCTGACTATTCTGGAAGCCTCTCAATTTTTTTTTTTTCTAAGAATGTATATGTTCCACACCTCTCCCTTCCTTCTGAGGGATAATCTTGGGATTATACATTTTCTCCAAATCTCACAGAGCCATGCTTGGTGCTAAGAGCCACCTGCCCTTTCCCCTTAGGGCAGGGCACTGGAATGTTGGAAGTAAGCCTCATTCTCTCTCTCTCTCCTAAAGGAGAAAACTCAGTATTATATATCTTTCTATATCCCAATGAGAGGAGCCAGCTGCTGAGATTCTTTATAATTCCTTGTAAGTATTCTACTTTAGTGCTCTCTCTATTAGACTGTATTACTGGTGTTGTGCTGATGTCCAATATGATAGGAAAAGTCTTCAAAAACAATTCTAAGACAGGAGCCTGCATATGTGTAGCCCATGACAATTCCTTTTTTACATTATTAAATGTCTTCAAACAAATAGCTGAATTCTAACTGTTTAATCACCTCATGTCACAGTATCACAAGAACTTCTCAATCAATAAATAATTATACCTTATTTAGTTTAGGCACACTATATTCATTTCATAATATTATAGGACTTTTGTTATAGGACATATTTTAGTTGAATTTCCAGTTTTCCAGATCAGTGCTTATATATTCATATCTTTCAAAAGTCTTGTTTCAAATGGTGCTTCATTTATTACCAGTGCATAAATATTTAGTTGTTAAAATAATGACTGTGTTTATATATTTTTTGGAATCACCATATTCAAAGTGAAAAAAAAATTAACATTAAGATGCAATTTACCAATCCTGGAGAAATCTCATTCTTGAGGATGATGGTAGCATAGCATCACCATCATTTTGTATTAGTTTCTACACTTGCATATATCATGTATTTAAGGAAAATAATCATTGTCAAAAGAGTAAATCAAGCTGCTTCAGCTCTTCAGAGTTGCGCCCAAATTAGCATTCAGATGATTCTACTGGGAAATTGGAACACTCTAACAAGCTGTGGCACTTCTCCTTTCTCTGAGGACTATCGTACACAATGAGCTCCACAAAATATTGTGGGTTTTTGTTGTTGTTGTTGTTGTTGTTGTTGTTGTTGTTGTTGTTGTTTTCCAAATGAGCCTGGGCTTTGTGTACACTCAGGCCTAGAATCAAATCCTACTTCTGCCATTTACTGGCTGGAGAAACTTTAGCAAGTAACTCAGCTTCTATGAATTTCACTTTCCTACTTGTCAAGAGGAAAAATTTCAAGTGTTTGAGAGGTTTCATTGAGGTAACCAATGTGTACTTACTTATAAACTGCACAGTTTCTCACCATTCTTCCTATGGCTTCCGTTACCACGGCTTCCATCAGAGATGATCCAGGACTTCTGGAGAATAACTTCTTAAGGGCTAGAGTTCTGAAATTGGGATGTCTGCATCTGAATCCCAGGTTCTAGACCTGCTGGTCTTGTGATTCTGTGCTCATATGCTAGGACTATATAAGAGTTAAGGCAGGAACATGCAAAGTAAGGTGTTCGGTGTAAAACTGACACATCGAAACCTTATTTCATTGTTAGCTGAATTATTTCTCATTACATTCCTTGTGTCTGGGCTGAGATGCCCCACCTGTTACATGGCTTAGGGAAGTAGCTATAGTTGCTCTATGTTTAGGTGTTTCATTAACAATGTTGATTCTCAAAAGCAATCCATGATGGTCATTATTAACAAAGATAGCTACACATGTTAAGAGGATTATCTCCAAATGAAAGCATTATTAAGTGTGTCTTTCAACTTCTCAATTCTCAGAACCCATAGTTTAAAAACTTAAGTTATTAAAGTTGCTGTGTAGGTGACTGGCCTGAATTCATGGAAAAAAAAAGGATTTTTTTTTTTGCCAGTATTTTATCCATGGCTATAGATAGCATGCTTTTCTTTTCTTTCTTTCTTTCTTTCTTTCTTTCTTTCTTTCTTTCTTTCTTTCTCTCTCTTCCTTCCTTCCTTCCTTCCTTCCTTCCTTCCTTCCTTCCTTCCTCAACCCCTCTCCCTCTTTCCCTCCCTTCCTTCCCTGACTCTCCCCCTCCTTCCCTACCCTCCCTCTGTCTTTCCTTCTCTTCCATCCCTCCATCCTTTCCTTTCCCTTCTTCCTTCCTTCCTTCCTTCCTTCCTTCCTTCCTTCCTTCCTTCACACATCTATAGAGTCATTTAACAAATTCCTTTATGCGGGATCTGGAGTATGAAAGCCAGGATTTCAATCCTGGCACCAAATTAATTTTGTGACACCGAATAAGTTATTTAACCTCTCTAAGCCTCATGTCTCCACCTGTTAACTTTACATAACAGTAGCACCTACCCCAAAGGATTGTTTTAAAAACTAAATGAGATAATGCAAATCCCCTTGTACAGTGCCAGGCACACAGGGCTCAACCATGTTAGCTAGTATAAGTATTCTTTTTATTATTAAATAATTTTATCATTCCTCCTCCTTCTCCTCCTCCTATCACTACCATATCCACTACTGCTTGCCAGCACTCTACCACATGCCGAGTCTACACTTATAGAAACAGAAAAAAAAAAAAATAAATAAAACAAAATCATTGTCTTTGTCCTTATGAAATGCACATTCTGTGAGTAGATAAAAAAATAAGTGTAGGATTATAATTATTGATAATTGAAAGAGAAACACTTTGGGGGGATAATTGGGAATGACTGGAGGGGGCCAACTTAGGCTGTTTGGGAAGGCCCTCTGCACCTTTTTTGGAAGTGGCACTCAAAGCAAGACCTGAGGAGAAGGTACAAATATGAAAAGCAGAAGAGCCTGGACATGCAAGGTGGTGGAAAAAAAAAAATTAGTAGATGGAATGAGAGTGAAGTGTTAGACCTCAGAAAATGCAGAAGTCATATGTAGGGGGAAATGCTAGATTTCATTTGAAGTATTTATTTGAAATATTTGTTCTTGTTCTTCAAAGGACTCTGTGTCTGTTGCTGATGTTATAGATTTTGCTGTCCTTTTTTATCGTCTTTAAACCTGTTGGAGTGTTTATAGGGCATTCTGCTATACTGAACATGTATGTACAAAATAGGATACCTGCCATGAGAAAAATAAATACACAAACACACCAAGTATCAAACAAGCAATGTTAAAATCTTCAAATTATGCATCAGTTAAGATTTTAATTTACTAAAGCTGTTTTCTTAATTCTGTAGGCTTTGTTCACAGATGGCAATATTTAAATCACGGAGTTAACATAAAGTGATAAAAGAAAAAGATCTTGGTGGTGTGATGTATCCAGTAAACCAGAACTGTGCAAACTCACCAATTAAATTTGACAACTCCTTAAAAGATTTAATCCCACAGATGCACTATGACAATCCCAGAGTGGGAACAGTACATGAAATGCCGCATCCTGCTCAGTCACTTAGCTGTTCTTTGTTAAGGCTGCACAATCAGAATTGCATTTAAAGAGTAGACGCTGGAAAATTCAGTTAGTACACAGACACCATATGCAAAACCCTGTCTTTGTCACTTGGAGGACGCAAATGAAAATCCTTGAATCTTAAACACTTCCGATTGGACTGATTTTATTTCTCCATGTCATTTTCTTGTTCGTGTTCAAACGTAAGAGCAATAAGACCCAACCCCCTCCAAATGACTTAGCGAATTTTTACACTTTTTTCTAGAAATAATTTCCTAAACTGAAATGAAAAAAAAAAATTGTGTTTTGCTCTTCCTGGACAATAATCTCTGTATTTGAAAAGCTCTTTAATTTAGCCCTAGGGTTTAAATTAAACTTTGTAATAGCAGTGGTTTTACATTCTTTTCAGGTAGACACATTGTTCAGCGCTGTGATTAATTGGGCAAGCCTGATTCCTTATATTTAGAGCCCACTTGTAAGTGGAAGTGAGAAATGAATTGTGCCAAGAGCCTTCAGTTCTGTTTTTATTAATAGAGTAGATTACATAGATCATGAAAACAATCTTCTAATTTATAAGAGTCAATCTAATATCTTGTTAAACAAGAGTTATTATTATTGAGCTTAAACTATTGAAGTGTGTTATACCAAAGGGCCACTTCCCACATTGAAGAATACTGCTGTGAACACTAGCATATTAACCACATGCTAATGGGCTCTCAGCAGCCTGATAAGTTATTGATTATCTTAGCTGGCATAATTCGTATCAGGAAGAGACAGTGTAGTTAACTGGAATGTAAGTTCTTCCTTTTTGCAACTTGAAACAGACTCACATGCTCATCAGTCACTTTATTCAGGGCCATGGTAACAGACAGAAGGCTTTGTCCACAGGTGGATGGGTCCTTTCAGAAAGGAGCAGTGCTGAGCACCATTAAACTCTGGCCCAGAAAATTTCAACTCCTATTGTACCTATTAATCTAAACAGTAACTGGAATGCCAGATGGAAGAACAATTCAAAGCCACTTGCCATTGTTCTCTTGCTAATGCGAATGGTAAAATTAGACTGAATTTTGTATTTTGTTCATTTTTACCAAGACAGAACTGAAATGGAAAAGGATAAAGAGTATATGTGATTATAAAAGGCTATGTTAAAAAAAAAAAAAAGCATTCACATGGTAACAGTCAGCCATATTATTTTAAAGTGTTTCTATAGAAAAGATTTTCCATTGTGAATAATATTTAAACATATGCAAAAAAGTAATTTTATGGAGGATTTTCCCCACACAAAGTTGTGATCAGTGGGGTTTGTTATGTTCACTGGAAATTGGAACCCTTACAACCTGTGCTTCAGCTGACGCCTTTCTCCGAACATTACTGATTTTTATAATGGGAAGAGAAATGCACATTGAAAATTGTAAAGCGGCGATAAAATAGCTTTTAAATAAAGAAATATATTATTGTGAAGTAATGTAGGCATTGTAAATTGGCAAGATTTCATGACACATTGCTATGTCTATTCATTTGTGGAAATGTTTGAAATTGCTCAAAAGGGCTTAGTTTCATGTTTTGGAGGAATGGTTAAGTTTAGTATGACAGTTTGCTAAAAAGAGGAAAAAAATATGGTCTCCTGGTGAATAAATCACCTTTTAATAGTTTTTTTTCAGACAAATTATATAATATTTTGCCAAATACAGGATCGGATTTCAGTTGTAGTCATTTATGACAGCTAGATGAATGAAGTTTCACCTGGCATCCCTCACTAATATCATCCAAGAGGAGCTTGTTCAATTGTTTTAACCAGAAACTCTTTTTTCCCTTTCATCTGCATAAGTGTAATAGCAGCCCCCCCCCCCCCATTCTTATGGAATATGTCAGTTAGAGTGAATCAGATCTAAAACAATGAACCACTTGAAGTGACATAGTATGATGGTTAGGCATTTGGGCTTGGCAGTCAAAAATGTCTGGATTAAATACCAGCACTGTGTCCTTAGGCAAGATAATTTAGTTCCATAACCCTCAGTTTATTCAACAGCAAAGTGGGGATAAAGTACCTCCGGGATATAAATTGTGCTAAGAATTAAAGGAGACAATGCATGTAAAGTTTTTAACAAGGCATGTAACACAGATTAAACACAGAATTATATTAGTGTTATCTAGTCCAGCTTTCTTAAGTTAACAACGGAACTGGACAGCAAAAGTACTATACTTAACCATAATTAGCCATATAAATAAAAACATAGAATTAATAGCAACGTCATGTCTACAAAAGAGCAGTCTCTTAGAACTAAATTGCATTTCAGATTGTTCTACTCAGAAAATGTGAGATCAAGTTCTTACATATATGAGTATATTGTAGAATTTTATTATATATTAATATATATATATAAATTTATTTAATAATAATAAAAATAATGTATACTTATATATATTAGTTACCTGTGCTTAATTAGGAGACTCTATCATTGTTCTTCTATAACTTCGTTATAGGTTTTCCTTAACACTGTTCTTTCTGCTGGCCATAGCCATGAATTTAATCTTAACTCAGCCTTTCATTGGTTACACAAGAATATATAGTGTCTGTATTTGCAACTCTATCCCCACTCATGGGAACACTCGTCCCCTCCAAATGCCCCCTCAAACTAAGTAGTAGTGTTATGTTGATATGCCATCATCTCATTTTTTACTAACAAAGCTATCAATTCTATTTATGAAGCTCTGCTCCAAAGGCTTCAGTACAGGATATGAATTTTTATTATCACACCTGTCAGTCAGCTTGAGTTACTAGTGATGAATATACCATGGCCTTTAGTTAATATCAAATGTAAAGAAAACAAAAAAAAATGTGGCTTCTTTCATATAGCTAGAAAATGATGGGATTAGTGAATTCAGTTAACATTGCCATTATAACAGCATTTGAAGTTTAAAACCTTTAGACATCCCTCTTTCACAGATTAAGAAATCAAGATTTAGTGCAGTTAAATGAATTCTCCAGGGACCCATACATAGTAATAGGGTGGAAATTAAGATTCAAAAGTTTTAAAATTTTGGAGACCCAGATTCAGCACTTCCATCTCTTAAAAATTCCTGGAATACCTGTTCTCTACATTGGGCTACTGAGCTATTAACTCTAAAACATCATCTTTTACTTTCACAAACTGAGGGAGGTCATGTCAATAGAACCCGAGAGACATTGAGTATAACTTATAATGATATGTTTAGCAGCAATTTTATTTTGATGCTATTCAGCTTTATTCAGTATCTCTTTCTATATTATTTCTATTCATTGGCATAGATACATAAATCCACTTTTAAAAATTCAAACCTTGCCTCTAAGATTCTGATCTCACAAAAAAATCTCTTAACCTATATAAAATGCACTCTCTTTTTCTTCATGCTCATTCATCTTCCTGAATGCTACATAATATGGTTTTATTTTGGATCAATGTAAAAGTTAAATAATATTTATTGGCTCCCTCCTTTCCTGCAATAGCTACATCATTAATTTAGCTGGTATTTTGCATTGAGAGGACCAAAAAGAAGAACAAGAAGAAATAAAATGAATTTTGAATTGTTATAAAAGCTTCTTCAGATCAACAGCTTTCTAAAATAGCAGAAAATTTAGAAATGAGAGAGATTTCAATTTAACAAAATCAGCATATACCAATGGTTAAGAACTTGAGGTCTTTAGCTAATGAGTTAAGTTTAATACTGTGTGTAGAAACTTAGGCAAATTTTATTAACCCGCAGATTTCTGATTTTTCATAAAGGGATACAAAAGTAGATGCATCATAGTATTCTGACCCTCACTTTCTCTTCTTCCTTCTCTGTGGGGGTAAGTAGATCTAGAACCTCATCATTACTAGTTCTGTGGCTTTTGGACAAATTATATAATCTATTTTCGCTCATTGTTCACAAAAAGTTGTTGGTAAAATTAATGAAATAATGTAAATAAAGCCTCTAATGCAGTGGCCAAAAAATCATAGCCCTCCAGACAAATCCACCTTGCTAGTCATTTTTATAAATATAGTTTTATTGGAACAAGGCATTATTTTGTGCTACAATGACACAGTTAAGTAGTTAGAACAGAAACCACATGGTTCACAAAGCTTAACATATTTCCTTTCTGACCTTTTAGAGGAAAAGTTTTTCAACCACTGCTTTAATGCATGGCCTACTGTGATTTTTTTCCTTCTCCCATCCTCCTATCTTTCTTTCTTTCTTTCTTTTTCTCTCTCCATCCCTCCACATCTCCTTCTAGAAACATGTTTTGTCCACTATGTAAGCTGAACTCTAAGTTGAGCTCTGAAAAAATATCATCAAGAACCAAAATAACCTTGAGAAATAAAGTCAGTGGTATCAGTTGCCCTTATTTCAAACTATACTGCAAAACTATAGTAATCAAAACAGTGTAGTATTGGCATAAAAACCGACACATTGATCAATGGAATGGAATAAAGACCCCAGAAATAAACACACACATATGTGGTTGATTAATTTGCTACAAAGGAGGGAAGAATTTAAAACAGAGAAAGGACAGTCCCTTCAATATATGGTGTTGGGAAACCATATACACCATATACAAAAATGTTACACCTCTACAAATATCAACTCAATATAAAGACTTGAATGTAAGACCTGAAACCATAAGTTCCTAGAAGAAAACATAAGCAGTAAGCTCCTTTACATCAGACTTCACAATATTTTTAATCTGATTCCAAAGGCAAGGAAAACAAAAGCAAAAATAAACAAATAAGACTACATCAAATTAAAAAGCTTCTGCACATCGGGGTGCCTGGGTGGCTCAGTCAGTTGGGCGGCCGACTTCGGCTTGGGTCATGATCTCGTGGTCCGTGAGTTCGAGCCCCGTGTCGGGCTCTGTGCTGACAGCTCAGAGCCTGGAGCCTGTTTCAGATTCTGTGTCTCCCTCTCGCTGACCCTCCCCTGTTCATGCTCTGTCTCTCTCTGTCTCAAAAATAAATAAAACGTTAAAAAAATTTTTTAAAAAAGCTTCTGCACAGTGAAGAGCCATTAACAAAAGGAAAAGCAACCTCCTTAATGGGAGAAGATATTTGCAAATCATATATCTGATAAGGGATTAATATCCAACATGTATAAAGAAGTCATACAACTTAATAACCAAAAAACAGTCCAACTGAAAAATAGGCAGAGGATCTGAATAGACATGTTTCCAAAGAAGACATGCAGATGGCCAACAGTCACACAAAAAGACACTCAACATCATTAATTATCAGGGAAATGCATATTAAAGCCACAATAGGATAATACCTTACAACTGTCAGAAAGGTTGCAATCAAAAAGATTAAAAAAATAACATGTGTTGACAAGGATGTGGAAAAAAGGGAACCGTTGTGCACTCTTTGTAGGAATCTAAATTGGTACAGCCACTCACTATTGAAATAATGTGGATTTTCCTCAAAAAATTTAAAATAGAGTTACAATATGATTTAGTGATTCCAGTATGGGGTATCTATCCAAAGAAAATGAAAACAGTAATTTGAAAAGGTGTATGCACCCCTCTGTTTATAGCAGCATTATTTACAATAGCCAAGATATGCAAACAGCCTAAGTGGCCATTGATAGATGAATAGATACAGAACATATAATGGAATACTATTCAGAGATAAAAAAGAAGGAAATCGACATTACAACAACATGAATGGAACTTGAAGGTATTAAGCTCAGTGAAATAAGTCAGATAGAGAAAGACAAATACTGCATGATTTTACTTATATGTGGAAATTATAAAAACAAAATAAAACCAAACTCAGATACAGAGAACAGGTTGTTAGTTGCCTAAGGTGAGGGGCTGAGGGGAAGAGATGGGTGAAGAAGAAGTACAAAGCTCCAGTTACAAATAAATCATGGGTCTGTAAAGTTTGGCATGGAAATATAGTCAATAACATTATATTAACTTTGTAAGGTGACTAGACATATTGTGGGAACATTTTGCAATGTATACAAATGTATACAAATGTTGCAATGTATACAAATGTATTGTTATACAAATATAATCGCTATATAGGTATCGCTATATACCTAAAATAATATAACATTGTATGTAAATTATACCTCAATAAATTTTTTAAAAGACCCATTTTCTACAGTGTGGTCATGGATATAGACAAACAAAATAATTATTTTTAAGTAATCTCTACACCCAACATGGGACTTGAACTCAACACCCTGAGATCGAGTAGTGTTCTCTATCCACTAAGCCAGTCAGGTGCACCTGCTAATAAAATAATTAGAATAGAGTAAGTGCTATGATAAAATAATTGCATATAGACAAGTGTCCTTAGCAGATCTCAGGGGTTCAAGAAATCTTTCTAGAAGAAAAGATCTAGGGGAGCCTGGGTGTCTCAGTCAGTTAAGTGACAGACTCCTGATTTCGGCTCAGGTCATGATCTCATGGTTGGTGAGATTGAGCCCTGCATCAGGCTCTGTGCTGATAGCATGGAGCCTGCTTGGGATTCTCTCTCTTCCCCCCCCTCTCTCTCTGCCCCTTCCCTTGCTCACATACACACTCTCTCTCTCAAAATACATAAATAAAATTTTTAAAAAAGAAAAGATCTATAAGGTGAAATCTGGAAAATGAGTAGAAGTTATTAAGAAGGGAAGGAGAGGAAGAATGTTTCACCAGTGGGGATAATAATCATAAATGCATGATGATCACAGAAAACATGACCCTTTCCAGAACTTCAAATACTTCAGTGTATTGGGATCTTTTTGCAAATGGATTATGCAGAAGGATAAGGTTAGCTGAATAGGGAGCGGACTATGCAGGGCTTTATAAGCCATGGTCCAGAAAATTGAATTTATTATACCGAATTCTTATTATACTGAATTCATATAACTATGAAAGTTATATGAATGGGTTGTAGACAGAAGAGGTATTTGCATCAAAGTAAGATAGATAAGTTAATCATTTAAACAATTATTTGGTTGTAGTTTTAGACAGTGGATTGAAGTAAACAATTTAGGCATGGAAACAAGTTGGGGGTATGATGTACATCATGATGACTACAATTAACAGTACTATATTGTGTATCTGAAATTTGCTGAGAAAGTAGTTCTTAACAGTTCTCATCACAAGCAAAAATTTTTGTAACTATGTGAGATGATGGAAGTTAACTAAACTGATTATAGTAATCATCCTGCAATATATACATATATCAAATCATTATGTTGTATACCATGAAGTTATACAATGTTATATGTCAATTATATCTCAATGAGTCTGGGGGGAAAAACTACATTCTGCCTTCATAGAAATTCTGAAGCTTTTGATAATGGTACACAGTAGACACTTAAGGAATATTGGTTGATTGAATAAAAGTATTAATGAGTGAGTGAAATTAATATGGAAATACAAGGCCAAACTAAAGGCTTCTAATTTAAAATCTTACGATTTCTCTTGGGGTTAGTGTGAGGGTAGGACAGTAATATGCTTATAAATATTTGAACAAATGCCTGGCCTAAGTGAGAGGGAGCAACTCAGTCTTTTAAGCTGAATTAAGCTCTGTGAGAGGCTCTTTAGGTAATAGTAAATTGATATAAATCAAAATAGAATGATAGACAAATGCAGAAGTGTTTTTGGATATGTAGCAACAACAAACAAAATTAAATCAGTGTTTTCCTAAAGAAATTTCAAAAGCTTTGCCTCAGACTTGGATGATTGTCTAATGGTAACTAAACAATGGAATTCTTCCCTCAGGTGGGGGAAGGAGTAATGCTGACTTTAGGATTATAACAAAAGATAGTAAATACAAAAAAAGAAGTCAATAATATTTCATAGGAGGTAAACTGAGAATTCCTTAGTGCTTTTTGTTAATAGAAGTCTTCACAGCAAGAGGAACAAATACAATAAATGGGGATCCTAGAAATACATCTGTCATAGATTCCATGAGCTGTGTCACTCTGCAATTATAACTCTTATGACAATATGCCTCATTTGATATACCATCAAAGTACATCTAGTATCTGAGCAGAATATGAATAATCAAAAAAGAAAAGGATATGCAGGATATTTAGGAAATCCTAAATTTGGGGGTGATTGACCTTTGACCTAATTTAACTTACCCTTATCAAAAACTTGTTCATGTTTTTTTTTTCCCCTTAGAGAAATTCAAGGCCTGGAGATTAATGACATAAATGAAATGCAATCTCAGAAAAATGTGGCACATGATATCTCCAATACTAGTGATAAAATTTCCAAGAATTGATTTTGGAATTGATCTAGAAAAATTCTAGATATGCAGAGTCTCTTAGAGATTAGAGATTTACCTTCCTGGGATATGTTATATTCTCAATTATGAACTTTTGTTGTTGGTACAATTGCAACTTCTCTTTGGAAGCTTTATATCTCTTC
Organism: Panthera tigris; assembly: GCF_018350195.1. Taxonomy (NCBI): domain Eukaryota; kingdom Metazoa; phylum Chordata; class Mammalia; order Carnivora; family Felidae; genus Panthera; species Panthera tigris. Next base: position 59,673,169 of record NC_056667.1, read on the forward strand.
TGGATTAATGCTTGTAATGAATAGATGAAAACAATGTATGAATTCTGTATTTTGAGCTTTACAAATGATCATCTATACATTGGAAATGAGAGAAGTCACAGGAAATTTTATAACTTTAGGTCTTGATTCAGAGAAGTAGAAGAGTGCTTCTAGAAATCATTGATGTATAATAAACCTGGCATGTTGTTGATTTTCCCACAACAGGACAAATAAATATCGAGGTTGAGATCTAGAGGGGTGGTAGAAGAGGGGTGGCACAAGTACATAACAGTATAGTAGATGGCTTTGGATTGTGCTGAGAACAATATGACATTTGGATTTGGGACCAGTGGGAACAGTGGATCACATTTTTGTATAACAATAAGATCTTGCACAAATCCGTATCTATATATTCATTTGTTTGTTTTTCCTACAAGAAACACAAGAATATTTCATGTACTAGTACAAGGAATAAAAGGTCACTTTTGACCAGTATTCCACAGTAGAACCAGTCTTTACCTTGGTTTGGGCTTCACAGGATATGGGGCAAGATTAGATGCCTCAAAGGCTTGGATGAATCATTTATTACTTAAATGGGATCAGCTCCTAATATTTTCAAGGTATCAGTAGATTCCTTGGCCCAGAGGTTATCATTGACCTCAACTAATTCATCAATCTGAGATCGGGTTAAGTACATGGGATCAAAAAACCTCAATTGAAACTATTAGTGTATATTGCATGCCAGAGATGTCAGGTATTTCAGGGAACAGTCCATCTGAAAAACAGCTTGATAGTTACATTTGAAAGGAATCTCTCAATAATAGATGTGTTTGTATTATCACAAAGGAAGAAAGTTGGCTCACGAGAGGGCTGAAAATTATTGTTATACTCTGGGTGAGGGAGAAGGCCTGAGGGTATGTAAAAAAAAAAAATCTACCACCTTAGTAGTCTGGAGATTCCTAAGACCAGTGTAAAAGCTGTGGCAGGATTGATAGTTGACCAAAACCAATTTCATTTAGAAAGTTTTGCTTCTGTCCTTCTATTGCTAGAATAGCCAGTTAGTTAGGTCCTAACAGGATGCCTGGAAGCCAGCAAAGAGGAAGTCATGGCCAACTATGAGTAAATCAGAAACTGACTTGGCAGCACTCCAAAACAAAACTGGAAGAAACCAGATCAAACCAGACAGGCCCAAGATGGCTGACAAAAGTTGATATTTCATATTATTCCTTCATTATACTACATTAACACTCTCCTCCCTAAGAATGCCATGACAGGAAATCCCTGACCAGATAAGGAAGAAAAAGCACATGACCCTGCTTCCAATAAATCAATCCCCACCTCAGGTAATGAATATCCTGCCTCCTTGTTAACCGTTGTCAACGAAAGATAAAAACCTAAACCCCAGACTCAGCAGCTCTCCCTTGTACTCACCTACTCTTATATCATCAGAGTATACTTTTGCTTTAATAAACTTTCCTGTTGTATTTCTAATCTGCAGTGTTGTGTCTGCCCTGAATTCTTATCTTTGACAAAACCAAGGGCCTTCCTTGACATCTTTTGGACATGCTAGGTCAAGGTCTCAGGACCCAAGGTCTCCCTAGTCCACCAGGCAACACTATTACCAGAGATAGTTCTATTTGATAGTTTAACAAAATCATTGGAAATTGGGTACTACAGTCTTCCTTGGCGCCCCTTTCGAACCCTGAGAGACCCCTAGTTCTTTTCTGTTTGTTGTTGTTGTTAAGATGGAACTTTTTATTATTGAAATGATTTTCCAATTCATTTTCTATTGGACTTTTTGTTTACAAAACCAATAAAAGTCTTGGTAAAGGGAATTTTTATTGTTTTTTAAAAGGGTGGCAGTTCTCCCTTCATCTCCTTATTTTTAAATCTGTGTCTTTAGTTTGAGGGTGTTTTCCCCTATCTAAATACTATTCAATGCATTCTGCCAAAGCCTGAAATTTATATAATGTAGTCACTAACCATTTTTTGTACATATCAAATCATCAATTTCTGGTTTTAGGTCATCTACAAATATATTGGAGAGGGTAGTGGAAATGTTAGCATCCGGGCCTAATGCTGAATGATACTGAAGGCACCGATTATCTCCAAAGTCTTCTATGAATCTACTATTTTGCACTTTATAGGATTGAACCAGGGCTCATAACTACTTTAGCAAGACCAGAGACAGAGCTCCTAAAGTAGGTTGTCTAATGATGAGAGAGCAAAAGTCAAGTTGAGGGCAAAGCACAAGCTAATAACCTGCAACACCCCTAACCCCAACAAAGGTGGGATATGGGTGACATTCCTCAGGCACTCCTGGCTGCCCAAGAACAAAGGAAAGGGAAAAACAAATGGTTAACTGATAGAGATCACAGTCATGTAGGACAAGAGTCTCCATCAATTTGCAACTGTTTTGATGATTTACAAGAAAAACAGCAATCTCCAGAAACCTATAGACTCAATTGCCTGGAGCCCTAACATCACCCTCCCTTCCATAAAACAGAAAATCTTACATAATCGGTCACTCTTAACCCCAGTGCAGCTCTTTCTGCCAATGGGTTCTGTCCCCGTGCTATAATAAACCAACTTTTTGCACAGAAGACACCTCAAGAATTATTTCTTGGCCATTGGCTCTGAACCCCAGTACTTCAAGCCACATCACTAACTTATGTACCCTTAGATATTTCATTATAGAAAACTTTATTTCATTTCTTTTCTTTAAATCCTTTTCAGGGTCCTGCAATGGGCTTTGTACAAGCAGGTTTTGGCATTTTCTGGCTCCACCAAAAGATGTACTAATTGATAAAAGTCAGAGAGGCCTCAAATGTGTGTGCCCAGGAAAGTCTGATTTTAACAAAACGTCTTTTCCTTTCTGTCCTGGAAATGGATAGTCCTTAACAATGTCACAGAGATATGCAATGATTAGGGTTTGAAGTCCAAGTACCAGGAATTTCCTTCCTAAGCAGCTTAAATTTTTAATGAATCTCTCAGGAGAAAGAGGGAAAGAAAGATTAAGAAGTACATTGGATTGAATTAAATTTGTGGTTGGAGCAAGAAGAGGTAAGGGAAAGGTGAGATACAAATAGGAAAAGTCTAACTAATTTTCTTGTCTCTTACTCGGGAGTCTTTTAGGGAAGCAATGTTGCAGTTCAGACTGTATTTGAAAGTCTCATCATACTATTTAAGGACTGTAGAGAATTGGATAGTCCAGATTTCATTCCTTTTTATTTTAAGGCTTCTCTCAAATGAACATTCCTATTGATACTTAAAATTTCTATAAAACATTCATTGTAATTTGAAATTGTCTTTCATCAATGTGAATTTATCCTATTTAGTGGAGAGGCATGCATGAATGAGCAAAACAGAACTCACAGTAGTTCTAATGGACACAAAGACAAGATTGAGGAAGGTACTTCTAAGATTTTGCAAAGTTGATGCAAGGGCTAAGTTCATCTAAAGTATGCTGGTGTAATGAGATCGACTGAACTTGGATCTGACTCTAGGAACAAACTTATTGGCCATATGTCAGTCCTTTCACTACAGACTTGCTTTTATAGACAAAACTTGAGAAACTGTACAAGCAGATAGACACTAGGGGAAATGTTAATAGCCAAAATTTTCAAGGTAAAACATATAATCGGATCATAATTCAAAAACCTCAAGATAAAAAAAAATAAATATAAAGTTATAGGGGTGAATGAAATGTTTAGAAATCAGATTCAGTGAGTATTGTTCATTTTCTGTTGGAAATATCATTTTCTGATTGTCAGCAAGAGTGGTCGTCTTCACCTTCTGTGATTGTCGGGAGTATAATTCCAAATTCTCACACTAATGCAATCCTTCAAAGTGGGCTATGAGACTATGTTAGAGATGAAGGCAATGCTTTATCCTGATTTTTCATTAACGTAAGCTCTTTATGTAGTATCCAGTATGAGTTCATGACACACCAAATTTCTTATTACTTTTCAATTCCTTTGTTTATTCGTACCATGTGCCAAGCATTGTTCTAACCTTTAGACATACAATAGTGTTTAAAACAAAAATAAAATCCATGCTGTTTTAATGGAGCTTCTAGTCTACTGTTCTAGTGGAAAGGATAGAAAACAAGCAATGTATAACTAAATATATTTTGGGCAATAACAATACTATTATTTGAGCAAATAAAGAAGGGTCAGGTGATAGAGGACCCAGAGTGGGGTTTGGTAGTGCTGTGTTTTTTATTTTATTTTATTTTATTTTATTTTATTTTATTTTATTTTATTTTATTTTATTTTATTTTTATTTTTATTTTATTTTATTTTAAATTTTATTTTTTGAGAGACAGAGAGACAGAGAGAGAGAGAGAGAAAGAGAGAGAGTGAGAGAGAGAGAATTCCAAGCAGGCTCTGTGCTGTCAGTGCAAGCCTGATGCGGGGCTCAAACTCATGAACTGTGAATCATGACCTGAGCCAAAGTCGGATGCTTAACCGTCTGAGCTACCCAGGCACCCGGTGGTGTGTTATTTTAAAGAGTCAACAAGAGGACTTTTCTACAGTGGTGACTTTGAGCAAAGATCTGAGTGAAAGAAAGGGGTAGTACTTTTGAAGATCTAAGAAAATAAATAGTGTTGCAAGTAGTGAGAACAGAATAACAGCCAGTGTGGCTAGAGCAGAATGAAATGGAAAGTGTTATGAGATGAGGTCAGAGAGGTAAATAATAACTAGATCATGTGGAGTCTTGTACAGAGTGTGATAAAGGGTTTGGATTTCCTCCTCAGTCATGAGAGATTATGAGAAGTCATGGAAGTTTTGAGCAGGAGACTGACATCTGATTTTTTCTTTTATACAGTATTCTGCTCGCTGTAAGATTGGCACTAGGGAGTGTGCATGAAAGCATGGAATAGAAGATGACTGTGATAACCACAGGAGAGATGACAGTGACTCGACCAGTTTGATGAGAGAGTTCTCAGACATGCTTATTGTCAGGGAATGACTTGAAATTAGAGTTAAAGGGACTGGCCAATGGATTTGATATAGTGATTATAGAGAAGAATAAGGGATTGTCCCTGAGTTTGGGGCCAAATAAACTGAATAAATAGTGGAGCCATTTCAGAATGGGGGAAATTAGGAGGGAATGGAGGAGCTGGGGGGAAATCAAGAGCTCTGTTTTGGGAGTGCTATGTTTGAAATACTTCTTGCAAGTCCATTGCCACTGTCAAATAGGGGAGAGGGTGGAACTGGGGATATGCTGGGAGCCATCGGTGCCTAGATAAGAATTAAAGCTGTGAATGGAGGAGATCACTGTGGAAAAATAAATGGACATAAAGAGGGGACTGAGTTTTGGGACATTTCAAAATATAGAATTCTAGAAGAGGAAATTTTCCCAGCAAAAAACACAAAATGGAGAGTTAGTGAGCTAAAAGATAATCCAGGGTACAGATCTTCTGGATTTATGATGGGGTTACATCCTGATAGACCCATGCAAAACTGACAATGTCATAAGTCAGTAATGCATTTAGTACACCCGACCTACCAAACATCATAGCCTAGTCCAGACTACCTTAAATGTGCTCAGAAACGCTTACATTAGTTTACAGTTGAGCAAAATCATCTAACAGAAAGCCTATTTTATAATAAAGTGCTGGATATCCGACGTAATTTATTGAATACTGTACTGGAAATTCAAAACACGATTGCTGTATGGGTACACAGTGGTTGTCAGTGTATTGGATATTTACCCTTGTGACCACTCAGATGACTGGGTGCTGCTGCCCTCTGCCTCTCTGCATCAGGAGAGAGGACTGTGCAGCCTATTGCTAGCTGGGGAAAAGGAAAAGACCAAATTCAAAATTCAAAGTATGGTTTCTAGTGAATTCATATAGCCTTTGCACCAGTATAAACCCAAAAGATATAAGTTGAACCATTATAAGATGGGGACCATCTGTACATGATTTTCTGAAAGCTCACTACAGACAGTGGTTCTGATTGAGGAAGTGATCAGTTGGGACCCCATTGTACTGCTCCAGATTGTCCTAAGGCACCTTGTAGAAGCTTTGAAAATATTTCTCTTGGTGCAAGCAAGGGAATTCATGTTACATTGTGGATTAATTATGTATTTTTATGCATATTTTTATAATAAATTTCATTTCAATTTGATGACATAAAAATGGAGCTATTTTGTGCTTTGATAGTATTAGAGATTTAGGTAAATGAAGACGTTGACTAGTTAACTTAGGGAATGATGATTCAATATTAGGAAGAGGCTGTAAACTGAGATCTGCTTGAATCTTCTCTATATTATCCTCTCTGAACTCCTAAAGACTATCTCTAGCATGCCAAGTAATCTTATACTGTAAATTTAAATAAGAAGGTCAAAGTATACACACTACTAGCAGGTTTTTAAATTATTTATAATTTTCTGAAAACATTTATTAAAAGAATATTCTTATTTAGGTTAATTCCAATGTTTTGTTTCCTCAGCTTTTACTTATTAGTCCAAAATTCCTCCTCGAAGTAAAACAAAATAGATTAAATTCTTGTTTATTATGTCAGTGCTGCAAAAACTATACTCATCCTAAGTCTTCTCGAAGCAATATGTGACATGGTTTTAGCTATTATGGTAATCAGCTTTTGGTAATCATCCAATTTATAAATTTCCTCTTCCAAATGTGACTACCCAAATGGAGAATGGAGGTAATTATGACTAACATCCCCTGTCACATTTTTGGTAATTAATGTATTAGTCACATTACTGATAGTACTAGTATTAATATTGTTATTATTACCAATAACAACAGCTGCTGCAGATGTAGTTATAACAGCAGAGGTAGTTTTTGTTATTTTCTTGTTTAATATGTAACACTCTTTGTATTTTTTTTTTTGAGCTTCCAGAGGACTAAAACTCTTAAGTATATGTTCTGTTCCAAGCAGAGATTACTAGACAGCCACATTTGTTCTCATGGTAGACTGTTAGCTCTATATGTGTTATCCTTGTCATTTCCATGACTGGAATCCCTTAGTTTCAGCTTTAGTCACAATGGGCAGGTAGCATAGTAATTAGAAATATTTCTTTGGACTATTTTAAATCCTGGATCCGACACTTACTGTATAATTTCAGGCAAGTCAATACATTTCTGTACCATATTATTTCTTTATCCATACCATGAAGATAAGGAAATAAAACTTTGGCACTTGTTACATCACAGAAGTCCTGTGTTTGTAAATTGATTTCGCAATTGTTTATCCGGTAAACATGACCGTATCTCCAGTAACTCGACTTCTACTGCGTCCCCTCAAATACAAGTCCCCATTTTGATAAGGCAAATGGTTCTCTTCTATGCTTGCTTAGTCATTAATGCATTATTGCTGGATCCTTTGGGTGTCTCATTAAACTTCATCATAATTTACCTATATGGACAACTACTAGGCTGTGCCGTGTGCTGTCTGTCCTGACACCAACAATTATATCAATCAAAATAATGCATTGAGTATTAATACACGACATACCCATGAGAAAATTTTATAATCTCATCATTTAATTTTTATGAAGAATTAGATACTTTAATTATTTTGTTTTTATAGACACAAAAATGAGGTTTGGGGATGTTAACTCAATTGCCCAAAGTCATTACTGGCGAGTGGTAAAACAAGATTTAAGACAATGGCTGTATGACCCTCAAATCTAAACTTTTAACTCATTTATACTGACCTCATAAAGGGTATCGAACTGCACGGTCTTGACCCGTAAACATTTATGTTAAGAGATTTCTGCGTACCAGGAATCTGTAGGAATCTCGTGTTAACATACTGATTGCTTTTGCTGCTTTGAGAACTGTCACCATGTCCTTCAGATATCTTACTCTCCTCTTACGCCAAAAATGCAGTTTTTTATCTACAAGGTGGGTTATTTCTAGATCCTGATCCTTCTCACTGCTCCTCCCTTGCATGAGGTACCATTTTCTTGCCCTATTTGAATGGGTCTAAGTGGCTGGGCAACTGGCTACGTGAGCTGGCAAAAGACATCCACTTATTTCGTCTCGGAGAGTGTTGAGATACTGTGTACCTCTCACTTACAACCAAAAATAGAACGAGGGACTTGAAACCTAAGGAATTTAAACGGCAAGTAGTTTGTCACTGTTAAATGTAGGCTTATTTCCACAGTTCGTATTTTTCTTCTGTGTCTATATTATACATAAGCTGAAAGATGCTTTTTTCTAACAAAAATGTTTCATGTCAAATTCTCCCAGCACCATTTGGGAAAGTCATTGAATAAACTAATAGTAGGCTTCCAAGCCAAGAGTAATTATGTTACATTGCTCTTTTTTTGGCAGGGAGCTATTTTTTCCTGTAAATGAAGCACTTTAACATAAGCTCACTTTTACACTGTAAAGTGGAGGAGGATTTGATGCAGATGTCTTTCAGGTGAGAAACAAGATCATATTTTTCCCACTTCTAGATTAATGTAATGAAGTGATCGATCAATCAATCAATTAATCAATCCATGACTTTTCCTGGTAACCCCTGTAGCAGGTAATGATTAGAAATGGAAACATACACCTGTAAAAGTTAAGTCTCTTTCTTGATAGCTGAACGTTATGTGACATTTTATATTCAGAAACCACTTTAAAATCATTCATATTAGTTTTTTCCTTTAAGCCAAATTTTGAGGAGAGTTATTTCTCTGATTGCCAGTTTTAGAGGGGCAAACTGGTTCAGGGAGGTTAAATAACTTGCCCAAATATGGTTAGCACCTAGATGGCAAAAGTGAAGCTGGCAATCATGTTTGTAGCCCATCTATTTTAGCATAGGTCACTATAACGGAAGTGTTATCTTCATTTCTCATTTTCTCCAGAAGAGAAATTTGAAGACATCATGAAAGTTTATGAAATTGAGTTTACATATAGCGAGGGTCAAGAAAAACCCATTTTATAAATTTATGCCATTTTCATATTAATATATGCAGTTAAATCTATAGGGGAAAGAACTGAAGCATTTAAGATGCATATATCAAATAAACCTATTGAACATAGAGTTTAGTTGGAAGTCCATAAATTATCTTCAGAACATAATACTAATTTTGGCTAACATGTAGTGATAGTTTATAAGGTAACATTCAGTATGCCAAACAAATGATCCCATCTGAATCTCATTAAACCCAGAAAGTACTATAATTCTTATTTTAAAGTGAAGAAATTGAGGAAGTATGTAATTTACACAAGGTCACAAGAAGCAAGGGTTGGAGATAGGGCCAAGAAAAAGATTTATCGATTGTTCTAAAGACCAAATGTTTAAGCCCTCTATGATATTGTTTTCCACTTGCAGTCTATGCCTTTAGGTGAGTAACATCCCTCTTTCTTTTATCTCTACTTCCAATTTGTACTGTGGGAGCATATATACCTTTACAATAGTGGAACAAATTATCCCATTGTTTTGTTAATCGATGAACAAACATTTCGGAACCCACTATGCTATGTTCTGAGTCTAAATTTGTTTCTCACACAGTTAGAAAATGTATTTGTGTGTGTATGTGTAATAGTATTATGATAGGTATAGGATACAGGGTTTTAGAACTGAGTCCAAACCTAAACACTTTGCCAGGCCAAAAATTTGGCCTACCATCAAACAAATGATAACAAAATATTTATTCAATATACAATCTGCACTGAGACTGAGTGTTACACAGGATCAGTTTGGGAAGGACTGCCTTGGGCAACATTTGTTCCCTGTATTGCCCTGACCAATTCAGTTCTGACCCCAAATTTGCATTTCCCAACAAAACAACAAAAATTTATGATTAAACAGATCCACCATTCTTATAAGCCACTTTAAGAATTTTTGCTACTTATAGTAAGTGCACAGTAGCATACTGTTCATAACCTCTCACCCACCACCCCTACCCAAAGCAGCTTTAAAAAAAAAATTCTTGGACACATACAAATTAACTGGTGTATTCTGATTGGTAGGTGGCGCCCATCCAAATGATCACCTTTTCTTTTTATGGCCTTGCAATTTCCTAAGAGCTTGATCTTCTGAATCCAGCCTACAGACAGGAAAGAAAGAGTAGGAGTGGTGGAGGCATATCCACTTTTAATCAAATCCCTTTGTCTAAGAAGTGACATATCACTCTACTCCTATCCCAATGCTCTGAATGAGTCACAGTGCCTTACATAGATCCAGATGGGGCTGCGGAATGCAGAAACTAGGTAGACATCCCCTTCTCAACAACAAGTCTGCACTCTGAAAAAGGACAGCATTAAATTTTGTCTCTGCCAAAGGATGCAAAGTTGTCATGGAATGATTAAGCATTAACCAAGTGAAGAACAGAGCGGAGGGCATGCCAGGAAGAGGGAACAGCATGTTCAAAGATTGTGAAAGCATAATAATGTAATATTACTATAAATGTGGGAGATCAGAAGATGCCTAATGCCCACTGTGATTCAGTCAGGAAATAGTGAACAGTATACATATGGTTGGCATTTTGTCCTAGAAGCAGAGAATATTGAGTCTAACAAAATGTAGTCCCTGATATCAAGGCATTTCTGATTCTTGCATGAGAGGCAGACACTTGGTCAATCACTATTTTTCCTAATGTCCCTTCTACTTTTGATTTCTAATACATTGTGAGTTACTAGTCAATGTTAATTTCAACATTTTGAATTCTGAGAAAATTCTGAGTTGGCTATTATTTAATTGATTGATTGATCTAAAATTCATTCTTATACAGTGCTTGCAAAATGCTGAATTCTCTTATTGCGGCAAGACTAAGGTGGTAAACAAGATAGGTAGTAACCCATCTCCCATGGAGTTCCCATACTTGCAGAAGCTTTATGAGTTAGGGATTATTTCTAAATTGACTGACAGCTGGTTTGAGTTTGAAATAGGCATATTGATAGTATAAACAGAAATGGCATCTTATTATATGAGGCCCTTCACATGTAGCTTTTCATTATTATTTTACAGGCTTCTAGGAGATGATTTTTCAATGAACAGTATTATGAAAAACACTACAGAAAGTCAGGATTCACATATAAGGTTATTTTAAAGATATATTGTTTTGCTTTGTATTCTGGAATCTAAAATAAATATTAAAAATGAGATTAGATGAATTTTTTAAATTATTCTTAGGAGCAAGAATTTGATGACTAAATTAGACATCGGCTAGAAATCTCATTGAGAGAATTAACTTGATACATTGATTAGATCTAAATCTTCATATATGTATAATCCAATGTCACTTTAAAGCCAACTTTTCAGTCAACACCTGATTTCTTTTTATTGATTCCAGTAGCTGAAATCTGAATTAGAATTCATCTTTCCATTTAAATGCAGATCCAGACTTTCTACTTGAGATGGGGGTGGTGAGTGATTTCTTTTGGCTGAAATACTAATGTATAGGGGAGTTTCATTTACATAAATATTCTTACCCAGCACAGGTCTTTTCTTGTGATATCTAGAATATTTATTGCAATAATTTTATAACCTCCTTGTATTTATTTCATCTTTTTATGTTATAATTTCATGTGCTAAATAATGGAGATCCATACAAATTGAACTTTCAGTAGGCATTGGAAAAGTATGTGGGAATTTTAAAATGGAAGTGGTGAATTAAGCAACTGACCAAATCAAAACTGTAATAGAGGCTACTGAGAAGCTAAGCTCATTAATATACTGACAGGGCTATAATATGGATAGCCATTTTATGCATTTTCTTTCATTTCCTTTTTTAAAAAAATTCTTTAAAAATTGTATCCTAGTAAGAGTGCTTTAAAATATACAGCCTTGAGTTATGTATGCCAACTCATCTAATGTATACCTGAAAAGCTGCTACACTTATCACCAATGTGGAGATTTATAACACAGAGGAAATCAAAGAGTGGCGATAAATCATTGTAAAAGAGTCCTATTAGCATCTTACTAAATGATTTCTTATTGTATTGAATAATAGCTGAAGACATAGTTCTATTTTAGTGAAAACATATGACAATTTTTGCCAGTTCAAATGCTATGAGAATCTAAGTTCAAATATGTGTGTGTATGTATATATATACATATATATGTATATATATGTATATATATACACATATATATGTATATATATGTATATATATACACATATATATATGTATATATATGTATATACATACACACACATAAATATGTGTGTATATTATGTGTGTGTGTATATATATATGTATATATATATAATGTCTTTTCTAGGATAATATTTACATGTGGGCAAAATTTAAAGTAAGAAAACATTATTTATTCAGATATTTAACAGAAAATTTTGCAAAGTTATTTTCATAATGCATCTCCTCCCTCAGAAGAGATTCCATCTGGAAGAATATTATTTATGGCAAATAGTACAATTTGTTATTACCAAGCCTCGAACGTTTTCATGCATTCATTAAACAAAATAAAAAAAAAATGTGAGCACATCTCATGTGCTAGGTGCTGGAGATTTAGAGGTTAAGCAGCTGGTCTATGAAGCAGGTAGCATACAACCAAAGTAAAAAACAAATCTTCAGTACATTATAGTTTATAAGATTTAATTTGAAACATGTAAGGCCGAAACACCATAACCTTGGCTTCCCTGACTCCATCCTCATCTGTTTTTTTGTGATTTTGTCTGGAAGTTCCTTCTAAGTCTCCTTAGGGACTCCGGTGCTTTTGGGGGTTTTCCATTTCGTTTTGAACTGTGTGTTTTTGTCACCCTATACTGTCCTTGAGGGATATTATCCAGGTGCACACCTTCATTCATCATCTCTGTCAGGGATTATCAAACATCATGTATGTAAGAATAACCTTATGATAAAGTTAGACTTGGCAGGTCTGGTTGGGACCTAGGAATTTTAGCATAAACCCATGGTGATTTTAATGCAGGTCATTTAAAACCACACTGTGAGGAATGCTGATCTACGAACTAACAATACCTCACTGACATATAACCAACCACCCATTGGAACTCTGCTCTCAGTTGTTGCAAATGTACCTCTTTGCCTACAAACCTCTCCACGTGGCAATGCCACTGCCCTCAGCATATATTTTATACTGTCTTTCCTGGCTTAGAGAATTGAATCTTAACACTCCTATAAGATAAGTTAGAAATATAGGTGTCATCACTAACTCCTCCCTCTACCTATTCCCCTCTTATGATCCGTTCCAAAATCCTACTAATAACTTTTAAGTGGATCCTGAGTTGTTCTGCTCTCTCCCTACTGCCTCTTCTGCTCCTACGTCACTGTCACCTACCTCTCTTATTTACACAATCATCATTTCTCATTAATATTGTGTATATTGACTCCCAAATTTTCTCAGTCCTCCCTCATTAAACTTATACTACTCACTGTAAACCAGGTAATATTTCTACAAAACAAATCAGGGGAAAAATGTGGATAAATGAAAATGTCCATACTATAGTTACTAGTCCATGCTTGATAGAGCTCCGTTTAACTGTCCAATGTCCTCTCTCGCCCCTCTCCTTGCACTTATACTGAACTTAATGAAGTCCTTCAATGCACTCTTCTATTTTTACCCTTGTACTTTTTGCATGTGTTGTTCCCTCTACGTATAATTCTCATTCCTCACTTGGATAATTCCTTTTCCACCTAGATGACAAAACCTCAGTGAGGGCTTTCTTATCTAGGAAGTTTAGCTTGTATCCATTTTCCACATGTGCCAAGAGTGCCTCATTTAACCTGTTGGGTCTGTCTCCCAGACAATATTTGGGATATAGTTCTACTAAAAAAAAAATATTCATTGTTTATCTTTGATTAAAATTGAATGGGCAAACTTGTGTTATGTCTAGTAACTCTGACATGTACCCACATAATTTATCATATCACATTTGGATTTCTTTACTATTTGCTTATATCCTTTAACAAACTGTAAATTCTTCATGGCATGAACCATGTCTCTATTTCTCTACATTATGTCACTATACTTTTTGGGAAGTGCCTGGCAGTTAAAAAATATTTGAGAAAAAGAATGAAATAATGTACCCACTATTCAAACCTCACTACGTCTGTTTTTCACTGCACTGTATTGCTTCTACATTGTAACAGCAGAAAGTTTGCATTGAAAATTTGAATTCTCATTAAATGTAAAAAAATACTTTTTAATTCTTGACAGAGGCCAGGATTTCATTCCATAACAATGATTTCAATCAGTCAAGAATGATTATACTTTGGGTATAATCTACCCCTTTGCAACAAATGTAATTGAGAGAAGCATTCTATATACCCAAAGCTCCACTGTTTTCTCAACGACACACAGAAGAGTGTTAAATAATGATGTGAACTGTCATTTTTGGAGTTTTCTTATTTCAATGAGAAAGAAGATTTTTTTTATGAGAAAGCATCAGAAACTGAGTGATTTTTTCCCATTTGTACTCAACAAAAGAAAAAAGTCCATGATTCTCAATTTTCAGATTTTCAAAACCTCAACAAAAAAATGTTCTTTGAAAAGACAGTCATTTAAACATTTTTCTGAGACTAGATCAAGACTTTTCTATGTACTGTGACTGAAAACAGTGATCGAGATATTCTGAGTAAGTTCCAAAAATAGAAAATACCAGTATCAATTTTAGGTCCATTAAAACAAAGTTTTTCCTAATTGATTCTAGTAGCAATTGATCTCCAAATGTCACAAGATGCCATGGGGCTCCTAGAATTGATGATGGATAGCAATTTTAGCAAAATTAGGCATAGATACCACAAAGCAGAAACAGCATCTGTTACATGAATAAGGAGTTATTGGTGTATGAAAATAGCTGAAAAACAATATTTTGGGACTAGATAGGAAAATGTGCATTTTCCCCTTCTAATGGTATTCAAAAGTGAAGGAATAAGTAAACAAGAAATTGCAGATAATGACAACTAGTATTTATTCATTGAACTAATACTTATTGAGACCTGAGTGTGTGCCTAATATTAATATTCTCTGCTTTGAGTAGGATATAGATAAGTAACAAAGAACAGAGTGACTAACATTTGACATAGCAGCATCACTTATTCTGCTGGTGTCTTGTAATTCCTAGATTTGAGGGCACTGTGAATACTGATGGGCATGGAGTTTCTTTTTGTGTTTGGTGCCTTTATAAATAAAGCAAATTAGTTTTTCTCCATCCAAGAATTTGTGAAAAAAGTCTTCATTCAAACCATAGTCCTCATGCTATTACATACACAGCAACCTCACCTCCACTGTCTCTTAAATATTCCCTTCATCTGGCTCCTTCTTGCCATTTCTACTACTCTCCTTCCTGTGAAGACTGTCTTTTGCTTTATTTTTTGTTCTAACTTCCTAGCTTCTATATTTCCAGTAAATGAGAGAAATAATTTGTCCTCCTTGTTCACAGTTGCAACTTCCAAATCATTTCACCCCCTTGAATAAGAATCGAGACATAAAAATCAAAATGATAATGGCAGCAAAATTCTTATTCTTTTGAAACTCATGCCATTCACTTCAGTTACACACTATACCTCCTCTTTTCCCTCTTATCCTGACCTCTTATTCATTCTTGTCATGAACTGGAGAATTTAATTTATAAATGATAGTCTTTCTCTGTACCTTTTACTCCTGTCTCCATTCTTATCACTTCACTATTTAGCTGAGTGAAATATCCAAGTTCTATACCCTTGATTCCTTTACTCCTTTACCTCCAATGTTTCAGCCACTCACTTCCTTTGATGCAAGCTCTGATCAGACCTTATCATTAGCAGGAACTGCCACTTCTAAGTTCTCTGCTTCAAATATTTCCATCTCTAACTACATTTTTCTAATCTTTGAGCTCACCTGGTTAATTACCTGTAACAGTATAATTCTTTGGTTACCCTGACCTTGTCAATCCCTTAATCATATCGGTCTCTCATTTTCTACCAGCCCCTTCTCTCTTGACTTCCTATATCCCAGTCATTATAATTAGCCCATTGCAAATACCATGAACTCACTTGCATCGTTCTGTCTCACTCATTAGCAATTTCCTAGTCCTGAATGATTCATGTATCAGAAAAACTACACTATTTTAGAAAAAAATCAAATGATTATTTTAAGCTGATTGGTATCACTTTAAATTTAGCAAAATCTTTGTGAAATGGACTAGCATTCTTCCATGTTTTTATTCAATACATATGTATCCTCCTATGTACAGAAGCTGTTCTAGGTGTAAGAATTATGAGTGAAAAATTCAAAGCAGATCTTGCTTTCATATGGTTTATATTCCATTGGAGTCTAGAAAGGAAGGCAGGAAAAACTGAGTAAAGAATTAAGCATTCCAGAAATAGAAGATAGTACTAAAATAGAAGATAGCTGTCTATTCACTGAAAAAGTATATATGTTGAGCACCTACTATCTGTCAGGCATAACATTTTAAAAATAATAAAATAGTCCAAAACCAGCAGAAGAAGGAAAATAATAAAGATTAGAACAGAAATAAATGATATGGAAATTAAAACGAAAGTAGAACAGATCAATGGACCTAGGAGGTAGTTCTTTAAAAGAATTAATGAATTAAATTAACAAATTAAAACAAACTCTAGCCAGACTTATCAAAAGAAAAGACAAAGGACCAAAATAAATCAAATCACAACTGAAAGAGAAAAGATCATGACCAACATTATAGAAATACCATTACGAGGGTGTATTATGAGAAATTATATGCCAAAAAATTGGGCAATCTGAAAGAAATAGATAATTTCCTAGGAACATATAAACTACCAAAACTGAAACAGAAAGAAATTGAAAATTTGAACAGACCCATAACCAGTAAAGATATTGAATCCTTAGTCAAAAATCTCCCAACAAACAAGACTCCAGGGACAGATTGCTTCCCAGTGGAATTCTACCAAATATTTAAAGAAGAATTAATACCTATTCTTCTCAAACTGTTCAAAGAAATAGAAATGGAAGGAAAACTTCCAATTTTTTCTACAATGCCAGCATTATCTTGATTTCAAAACAGGGCAAAGATGCCACTAAAAAGGAGAATTACAGACCAATATCCCTAATAAACATCCCAGCAAAGATACTAGCAAATCAAATCCAACAGTATGTTAAAAGAATTATTCACCACAATCAAGTGGGATTTATTCCTGGACTGCAAGTGTGATTCAGTATCCACAGATCAATTGATGTGATACACCACATTAATAAAAGAAAGAATAAGAACATATGATTCTCTCAGTAGATCCAGAAAAAGCATTTGACAAAATACAACATTGTTTCTTGATAAAAACCCTCAAGAAATTAAGGGTAGAAGTAACGTACCTCAATATCATAAAGGCCAAATACAAAAGACCCACAGCTAATATCATCCTCAATGGGCAAAAACTGGGAAATTTTCCCTAAGGTCAGGAACATGACAGGGATGTCCTCTCTCACCACTGTTGTTCGAAATAGTACTGGAAATTCTAGCCTCAGCAATCACACAACAAAAAGTAATAAAAGGCATCCATATCAACAAGAAAGAAGTCAAACTCAGTCTCTGCAGATGATAGGATACTCTATGTGGAAAACCCAAAAGACTCCACCAAAAAACCACTAGAACTGATACATGAATTCAGCAAAGTCGCAGGATATAAAATCGAAGTACAAAAATCATTTCCATTTCTATGCACCAATAATGAAGAAGCAGAAAGAGAAATCAAAGAATCAATCCCATTTACAATTACAACAAAAACCATAAAATACCTAGGAATAAACCTTACCAAAGAGGTTAAAGATCCGTACTCTGAAAATTATACACTTATGAAAGAAATTGAAGAAGACACAAATAAAATGGCAAAACATTCCACACTCATGGATCAGAAAAGCAAATATTGTTAAAATGTCGATACTACCCAAAGCAACCTACACATTTCAATGTAATCCCTATCAAATAACACCAGCATTTTTCATGGAGCTAGAACAATTCTAAAATTTGTATGGAATCAGAAAAAAAACCCAAAATAGCCAAAGTAATGTTGAAAAAGAAAAGCAGGGGCACCTGGGTGGCTCAGTCAGTTGAGCATCTGACTTTGGCTTAGGTCATGATCTCACTGTTCGTAGATTAATGACCTGCATCAGGTTCTGTGCTGACAATTCTGTGTACCCCTCTCTCGCTGCCCCTCCCCTGCTCACGATCTTTCTCTCTCTCTCAAAAATAAATAAAACATCAAAAAAGAAAAAGAGGGGCACCTGGGTGGCTCAGTCCATTGAGTGTCCAACTTCAGCTCAGGTCATGATCTCACGGTTCATGAGTTCAAGCCCCATATCAGGTTCTGTGCTGACAGCCCGGAGCCTGGAGCCTGCTTTGGATTCTGTGTGTCCCTCTCTCTCTGCACCCCCCCATTTATGCTCTCGCTCTCTCTCTCTCTCTCTCTCAAAAATAAACATTAAAAAAAAGAAAGAAAGAAAAAAAAAAAGAAAAAGAAAACCAAAGTGGGAGACATCACAATTCCAGAATTCAAGTTGTATTACAAAGCTGTAATCATCAAGACAGTATGGTACTGGCATAAAACAGACACACAGATCAATGGAACAGAATACAGGACCCAGAAATGGACCCACAACTATATGGTCAATTCATCTTTGACAAAACAGGAAAGAATATCCAATGAAAAAAAGACAGTCTCTTCAACAAATGGCGTTGGGAAAACTGGACAATGACATGCAGAGAAATGAACCTGGACCACTTTCTTACACCATACACAAAAGTAATTTTAAAATGGATGAAAGACCTAAACATGAGACAGGAAACCATAAAATCTTAGAGGAGAACACAGGCAGCAACCACTTTGACCTTGGCTGTAGCAACTTCTTACCAGACATGTCTCTGAAGACAAGGGAAACAAAAACAAACATGAACTATTGGGACTTCATCAAGATAAAAACCTTCTGCATAGCGAAGGACACAATCAACAAAACTAAAAGTCAACCTACAGAATGGGAGAAGATATTTGCCAAATACATAAAAAAGAGCTTGAATCAAAAATCTATAAAGAACTTATCAAACTCAACACCCCCAAAATAAATAATCCAGTTAAGAAATGGGCAGAAGACATGAATAGACGTTTTTCCAAAGAAGACATCCAGATGGCAGAGACACATGAAAAGGTGCTCAACATCACTCATCATCAGGGAAATACAAATCAAAACCACAATGGGATACCATCTCACACATGTCAGAATGGGTAAAATTAACTCAGGAAATAACAGACGTTGTAGAGCATGTGAAGAAAGGGGAACCTCCTACACTGTAGGTGGGAATTCAAACTGGTACACACTCTGGAAAACAGTGTGGAGTTTCCTCAGAAAGTTAAAGATAAACTACTCTACAACAGAGCAATTGCACTACTAGATATTTATCCAAAGGATAAAAAAAATACTGATTTGCAGGGGCACATGCACTCCAATGTTTATAGCAGCATTACCAACAATAGTCAAATTATGGAAAGAGCCCAAATGTCCATCAACTGGTGAATGGATGAAGAAGATGTGGTGTATACATATATACATATATACATATATATATATATGTATATATATATATATACACATATGTGTGTGTGTGTGTGTGTGTGTGTGTGCATGGATGGAGCTAGAATGCATCATGCTAAGCAAAATAAGTCACTCAGAGAAAGATAAATACCATCTGATTTCACTCATATGAGAAATTTAAGAAACAAAACAGATGATCTTCGGGAAGGGAAGGAAAAATAAGATAAAAACAGAGAGGGAGGCAAACCATAAGAGACTCTTAACTCTAGATAATAAACTGAGTGTTACTGGAGGGGAGGTAGGGCAGAACATGCTAAATGGTTGATGGGCATTGGGAGGGCACTTGTGATAAGCACTGGGTGTTATATGTAAATGATGAATCACTAAATTCTACTCCAAAAACCAATACTATATTGTATGTTAACTGACCTGAATTTAAATAAGACCTTTGAAGAAAAAAAAAAAAAAAAAGGAACAACAACAAAAATAAAATAATAAAACAGGGTAATGATATAGAAAGCTTGGGATAGAGGAAAACTTTATAAACACTGTATAATGCCTCCCTGATGGGGATACATTTTTGCTGAGACCTTAATTATGGAGGCTGGCAGAAGAGTATTTCATGAAGGAAAGATCGGTCTTCCAAAGTGCTGAATTAGACAAAAAACATGTTCTGTTCAAGGACAGAAAGAAAATACAGAAGATAAAAGGAAAATCAGTGTTGGCTGGAGCTTTGTGGCCCTGTGATATTAGCTCAGGTTGGAGAGGTGGGAAGGGACTATTGTAAGATACACTCATCCATGGTACATTTTCCCCTTTGGTAGGAAGCTATGAAGTCAGGAGGAAATATTGACTTTCCTTCCTCAAACACCCTCTCCTTTCATTTTAAGCTAATTCCTTCACTTTATACATCATTGAGAAAGTAGAAACCATCAATACGACATATCTCCCCTATCTTTCCACCTATAAGCCTACTATATTTTTTTTTCTTCTCACCTGTTGTAATGGATGTTGTGTTCCATCTTGTGGTATTGGCCTAACCCTCCTACCCTTTTCTTCACAGTCTTCCATTCTTCAATTATAACCTCTATTTCCAATGTCATTAATATCTCCATCTCCATCATTCCGATTCAACATTAAACCATATGATAATGTCTCCCAATTCAAAAAAGAAATCCTTCCTTAACCCTCTCCCCCATCTCTTTCTAAGTAATCCTCTCTACTTAAGCTCCCACCCCACCATAACTTAATATATCCCCCTCAAAATTATCAACAGTCTCCATGTTTCAATTTTAAAGACTTGTCATCATTTTAATCTTACTTAACCTCCCGGCAGCATTCCACAGAAGGAAACACTACATAGTAAAGTAGCAAATAAACAAGTGTCTCTCTTTTAGTGCTCACAAATGCACCCTTTCCATCTCTGCCTCTATTCCTATTCCTATCTCTCTCTCTCTCTCTCTCTCTCTCTCTCTCTAGTCTCTGTCTCTATCTCCATCTCCACCTATACAATAACTAAGAGCTCTGAGATTTTCTTCCTAGTCTTAGTCTCTGGGTGGTCAAGTAAGTCTCTGTACTGAAAAGTATAGTATTGAATTAACTTATATTTTAATCAAGAACATTTTTGGCATCCCACTCTACAATACAATAAATGTGTGTAAATGTGTATACATTTTTCTTCTAAGCTTTAAGAAAAAAAAATATGTGATGATATAGAGACTGCTATGCATCAGAGGCTGATATGATTATAATGTGTGTGTCCTTATGATCTTAATCTCTCAGTGTTATATACTGAAATGTCTCTTCCACAATTTCTGAATATGAATTCCCCTACTCATCTCCCTTTTGCTGATTAGAAGGGGTCTTCTGTGGCATTCAAATTAGACTTGGGTTTTACAAAGCACTGCAACTCTAGAAGCTGAAAAAAGAAACATGGAAAATAATTGACAAATATTTTAAAGAAAGAACTTCTTATGTTCATGACATTTTAAAGGACTGAATATTTTTAGAATATCTAAAATGCAAAGTAGATAATTTCTTTCAACATTTTGTTTTAAATTAAATAAATTTTCAAAGAAATCTCAGTATGTTTGTTTTTTACTGCCTCTTTCTCCATCAACTAATGTTATTTTTGTAGCCCAAAGCAGGCTTTTAAAAAGTGTAGTGTAGTAATTGCTTTATTCTGACAGGAAGTTCCATATGCTGAAGATGTGAACATAATTCTTTGATTGGCCTATTCAGATGTAAACATGCCTAGTGGGTAAATGAGTTCAGATTATTAATCATTTTCTGAATAGTTATGTATTTTTGAAATTGTTAATGAGATTATACAGTTTTCCTCCTCATACCTGTCAGAGATAACTGGCCAACACGAGGACATGTCTGAGAAGTTTGGTAGTGCTGTAAGATAAAGTGGCTTTCTGTTTTCTCTGCTGGCAACTCTGGGGCAGCAGGGTTCTTTGTCAAGTTTCTGTACTGTTTTAGCTCCTCCAGGCCACTGACAGTTATGTGGTTTTCAGTTTTCTTGGCTTTGCATGATAGACTGCTCAGATCCTGAGGCATCAGAATCAAGCTAGTGTTTACATCTAAATGGCTTCCTTCATTAAACTCCAACTTTGATTTTCAATATATTAAATTTGTGTGTTGTTCAAAGGAATAAAATGATCTCAGGCTTTATTTAATTGGCTTTGTTTGTATAATTATTAAATTAAGATTGTCACTGACTAGTACTTCATCTGGAATGATAATTTCAAAGCTGTCATTTTACAATTTCAAAAGTGTAGCAGAATTCTGAAGTCAATTTTAGTGAATAAAGTTTTTTTCTTACTGTGTGCTACAGTGAAACTGAACCAAATGATTTAATTTTGAAGCCAAGTCGAAAGGAATTCACAAAATATATAAATGGTAGAACACTTTTAAGAGATTGAAATTAAATTTAAAAAATAGATTTTAAAGAGTTGATATCTTCTCAAATACACTGTAACACAAGTCAATGGCTAATACAGTGTTGTTAATTTAAGGTGCTTCAAACTTTCTTCACTGCATGTGTAAGAATCATCTGAATTGAGCATTTTGTTTGTTTGTTTATAAGTAAATGATAATTCTAAGCCAGGAGAAAGAGGCTTCTTCTCAGTAGTAGGTTTTAGATTCCAAATAGTTTCTCATATATTTTAATTTATTAAGTAAATATTTTACTTAAAGACAATGCAACGATAAATTGGATCATGGATTCTAAAAATTATACAAAAGTTAAATTCCTATAGTTCAGTGTATATTGGGATATCTCTATACATAATACATTGATCACAAAAAGGAAATGGATTCTTTGTAAAGATATTACAGCATGGTCATGTGTAAATGCCTGTTTAAAGGGAAACTGTTTCAGATGAAAGAGAATGGGATGTAGATAGATTCACCTTCCATTATCATACGATAGGAACAGAGGAATGACCTTCAATGTCTTCCCAGACCTGAGATAAAATGGCATTTTCTGGACATGTAGGGAAAAAAAATGAAAGAAAACAAAACCCAAAACATGACTTGCATTTATTCTGTCAATTCATCCTCTGTAACCTGTCAGAAATAGTCAATTCGAGATTATCAAGAACTCATTTTAATCTTGGTTTCAATTTCTTTCCCCAGAAGCGTTTTGGCAGAAAAAACAAAAGTAGCTAAGTTTCCTGCTCTGACTTGCAATTTGCATTCCTCTCTCCTTACACTGAGATTAAGGACAAAATCTGGAAGACCTCGAAATTACTTTCACCCTTTTCACCTTATCATGTTTCCAACCCCCTCTGGATGTGAAAAAGAGAAACAGAATCACTGATTCCATCCTGGACATTGATAATGTCCATGGTTAAATTTACTTTGATAATGTCAGTTTTCTATTTCAAAGGCAGCCCCTCATTCGGTGCCTTGTGATAAAACTTATAAAAACTAGCAGATGCCTCTTATATATCTGATTTTGCATTAAAGATCAGATTTCTGATTTTTGCTTCAGAAATTTATACAACATGCCATTTGGAAAAGGCCAATATTTTGGTTCACTTGTCAATGATAATCAGTGTTTAATGAAGCAGAGTGTAGCTGTGTTGATATTTTTATTGTGGTACTTGATCATTCTTTCACTGGCAGACCCACAGATGGCCTTTTTTAATCCAGAAAATATTTGGCTAAATACATTCTATTTTTGATCTATTTGTTGTTCACATGTTCTTTGGGAACCTCTGCTGCCTTTGCTTTTTCACTGTGGAAGATTTTAGGATAAAATATTTACATTTACTTCCTAGCTTTCTTGAAAGCCTTACCCAATTTGCATCCCAACCCACCTTTCCAAACTTGATTTTACCACTCCGTTCAATATTTCCTCTACTTTAGCTAAACTGAACTGATTTTCCTTCTCTATGAAAACCTGTCATCGTTTCTCCATTCATGGGCTTCCCTTCATTGGAATTTTCCTCACACCCACCAATCCACACTAGCCCTCATCTCAGGCTATGTGGCTTTCTATTAAAGCACGCCAAGTCAAGTCCTCAATGCTATTAAGTAATAATGCACTGACTTGTTTTGGAGATTTTTTTTCTCTTTTGAACTCTGGAAGCAATGCCTTTTCTTTTAGGATAATTTTTCTCTTTATAAAGTGTAGACCTTTGTTACCTTTTTCCTTTGAGAGTACTTATTCAAGTACTATTACTACAACTATTCTGAAATTCAATCACTGTCTTCCTTTTACTGACCCCTACTTTCTCCAATCTTTTCAGCTCTCCTTTTTCTTCATTAGCTTGGACTTCATGTCAATCAGTATTATTCAGGCCCCCTAAAGCTTTTGTCTTTTTTTTTTTTTTTTTAATGTTTATTTATTTTTGAGAGAGAGAAAGAGAGACAAAGCACGAGCAGGGAAGGGGTAGAGAGAGAGGGAGACACAGAATCAGAAGCAGGCTCCAGGCTCTGAGCTGTCAACATAGAGCCCGACACAGGGCATGAACACACAAGCCTTCGAGCAGTGAGATTGTAACCTGAGCTGAAGTCAGCCGGATAAGGGACAGAGAGAGAGAGAGAGAGAGAGAGAGAATCCCAAGCAGGCTCTCACTGTCAGCACAGAGCCTAACCAGGGCCTCGAACCTGAGCCGAAATCAAATTTGGATGCTTAACTGCCTGAGCCACCTAGGTACCCCTTTTATCTTTACTTTAAACCCAACCTTGCATGAATCCTCCTTACTGTGACTCATCTTCTACTTTATAAAAAATACATACCTATATAGAAACAACCCGAGGAAGTCTCTCTGATTGTCCCTGCACATCCATACACCCCATTCTAGTAGAGGTATTCTGAATGCTCCTATCTGAAGAAATGTCCCCTGTGTCTATGGATCGCACCCACTCTTGTTTTAATAGACACTTTATCCTACTCTGACCAGCCTATCTTTTCTCTCTCGTATATTAAATTCCTGCTCATTGTCCCAGAGATCCTACACATAGTCAATTTTCTCTAATGAGTTAAACAAACAAAGAAACAAAAACAAACACAATCTATAACAAAAAATCCAAACCCCAGTTACTCAGGCTAATCTCTCCTCCCTTCTTTAGTCAGTGCCCTACACCCAAGATCTCAATTTCCTTGGCTCCTACTTACTGTTCAGTTCATGCTAACGTGGCTTCAGTTATCATGATTCTATGAAATAATTTTCACCACTGATACCAATGACTCTGTGTTGATAAAGATAACAAATATTTTTTAAGTACTTTTTTCATATCTTTGCAGCATTTGATGCAGTTAACCACTGCTTAAAATTCAATCCTTCCTGAGGCTTTTGGGTGGCTCCGCTGTTGAGCGTCTGACTCTTGATTCTTGCTTAGGTCATGATCTCACGAAGGAGATGAAGCCCCGCATAGGGCTCTGTGCTGACAACACAGAGCCTGCCTGGGATTCTCTCTCTCCCTCTCTCTCTGCTCCCTCTCCCCCCAGCAAATAAATAAAACTTAAAAAAATAAAATAAAAGGATGTGGAAAAAAAACACACTATCCTTCCCATCATTTCTGTGACAGGATTTTCTCCTAGTTTTCTCCTAACCCTCTGGCTACACTTTCTCTATTTCTTTTGTAGTCTTATCCTCCTCTACCTGGCCAATAAATTTAGAATTCCTCAAGGCTCACTTCAAATTCTCTTCTCTAACAACTGTATATTCTCTTCTCAGGTAATCTCATCTATACTCAGGGATTTAATTACCATGGGCGTTCTTCTCTTTCTCAGATTTATCTTTTCAATAAGACCTACTACACTGAGTCTTTTTTTAAAGTTTATTTATTTATTTTGAGAGACAAAGAGAGAGAGAGAGAGAGAGAGAGAGAGAGAATCCCAAGCAAGCTCCATACTGGCAGCTGACAGCATAGACCAAGAGTCTGATGCGTAACAGACTGAGACACCCAGGTGCCCTATAGACCAACTCCTCTGAGTCTTATCCAATCTGTTTTATACATGGTAGCTCAAGGGATATTTTAAAAATAAGAATTTGTCTTTTGAGGCCCTCTACTCCAGATGTTCCCATTCCTGCTTCAGATTCTTGAATAATTTCCCCTTGGGATCTTCCCATGCTAAGCTCTTCCACTTCAATCACCCAGATGTCTTTTTGATTCATAGGAATCATCATGATTCCTCCTACTACACATCATTTTCACATGCCATTTCCTTTTGCTTAGATGCGCTCCCCTTGCCTCTTTAAATTAAGTCCAACTCATCCTTGGATGTCAGCTAAAGTATAACGTCCTCAAGGTAGATTGCCTCGACCTTTCTGACTAGAATAGCCCCTCATATATGTATGGCATACGTCTCCTTCATACCATTTTGCAGAGTTATCCATTTATCTTTATTAGTAAGACTGTTTGATTAATATCTCTCTTCCTTCCCAAGGGCAGTTACAAGGTCTTTCTTTTTTTGGAAAAGAACAGAGCCTAACACAAAATAGTAGTTCAATAAGTGTTTGGTGGGTGAATGAGTGAATACATGATGAATTCTTCTTTCAGTCTATGTCACTCATCAAAACATAATACCTTTGTCATGGTAAGAGTTCCATAAGTAGTTGTAGAATTGTGTGCATATATGTAATATATATATTTGCATAACTGAATTATATTTGAAAGAATATAAATATAGGATAGAATCTGTAACTTAGAACAACAGATTTACAATCCATTCAACTTTGTTCATGATTATTTTCAGATTGTTTTGTGTAGCATTTGAACAAGATTCATGGCAATTGGTTTTCTTTTGGATTAAGAAATATGCAGTATTGTTCTTCAACTCATTTATTAGAACATCTGATTAAGGTTGGCTATAGCAGTTTCTGTTTAAATTGAAATGTCACTTTGTTGTCCCTTTTAGACTGACATGAACTGACTAATAATTTACATTTTACATTATATTAAACCCCAAGTTCTTCGAATGAAAAAGCTAGTACTGTCACACTTCTGGACTGTGGTTTTGATGAGCATATTTTTCCCACTCCCCAGAAAAAAGGAGTTATAAAAATTCAGTATAACATTATTCATTCATCTTGTTTTTGGAGCAGCGTGCATAAGATGGTAACGAAAAAGTTATTTTTTAGGGATGATTCATTTTAGCACATTTTAAAGTAATCATTACTTTGTGACCTTTCATTAATAGAGGAGATGCAGAAACCACAAGCAATAACCACTAATCACTAATTAAAGTCACTGATGGGAGAAATTTGAAAGAAAAGCTGTTTACAATTTGCTTTGAAGAAAATTCAGAAGTGTGGCCGGGCTCTGGTTAAGGTTACACATTTTATCTAGTCCAGGCGATCTAATACCCGAATTGCAGACTCTATATTAATCACCACTTCTAATTAAAACTTGAAAATATAACACTGCCTTTTTATTAAACAAAAATGGGTGTCAATTCCCGCTAATTAAAAAGGAAATTATTATTACAGGACAGGGTTCCAGGAAGTCCTAAAAAAATTTGCCAGGTTGATTTTGTAATAAATATTTTAATACAAATATCAATGAAATTATATTAAAGGTTAGAAATGAATGAGCAAAAATACCTTATTCCTTATATAATTATAAAGTAACATTTAATCTTCTGCCTGGTCTTGCTGCCTCCAATGTGGTTCTATCAAAGCTCTACTCTCTGTAGCCAGAGTGGTCTTTCTAAATGCCAACTAGATTGTATCTTTTTCTTTTTTGAAGTTCTTTGATTCCTCTCCCAGCATTTAGAATTAAGTCCAATGTCTTCAAGTTAAAAATGCTGGCCCCCCACGATCTAGATAGAACTTGTCTATCATTCCAGCTTTAGTTAAAGCCAGAAACACACATATGCAAAATCTCACCCTCCAGTCACGTGCAAGTGAGTATCATTTGTCACATGCTTTATGTTGTTTTCTTTCCCTGATCATTCACACGCCCGTTTGTATTCCGTGTAAAGCCCCTCCCTTTCTTCATCAAATTTCTGCACTTTTTTTCCAAAACGTTTTCAAATTAAACTGAATATTATCCAGTTCAAATATCACCTCCTCCAGGATGCTGATTCCTGATGCCCCAGTTCCTTTTAGATTTCCAGAACACTTGACAGTAAAACTCAGTCACAGACTTTCTGGCTATAAGCATTGATTTATTTGTCTGCCTCGGGGCAAAACTGCAATACTTTGAGGACTAAATCTTCTTTAATTTAGTATCTGCTGGCCCCTAGTATACTGTATTCTTTTGCTAAATACTTACATATCCAGTGTCATATGTCAGTCCCTTAGCCTGAATCTGCAGACACAAAGATTAAAGACCCCTAGCTTGGAGCTGTAGACACAAAGATTAAAGACTCACAGCCCCCACCCAGATGATTGGATCACCTATAGAGAGAAAAACAGTCAAGATGTAACATTTCTAATTGCTGAGATAAATAAGTCTCAATTTTGAAGACTGGCTAATAGGAAAGCTAAGAACATAATCATGAAACGGTGATGAGAATCACAAATTTTTACAATTTATTATATGATTAAATGCTTGCATTCTAAATCGGTGACTCCATTGTACAACTGTAACTTCATGGGCCAAAACTGAAACTCAAACTCTTCTTCTTGGTCTTGTAGTATTTTCCATCATACATGGCATATGCAGTATTTTATTTGCTGGAATCTTTGGTTTCACGGCTCAGGTCCTATCCAGCCACCTTGTTGATGTCCTTCCTAAGACAGAAGCATTAGTCTGATTTTTCATTTGGAAACTAAATAGAAAACTTTAGGATTGGTGGTGGAGGCTGAGACTGGTGTTGGGTGGGGACAAAAATAACTTGCGGGGCTAGAGGCAAATGAAACACTTGCTCCTGGCAACTTCCCAAGCCTCCCAGTGGTAGATGTTTATTACATCTCTTAATAGTTTCAGTAGCAAAGCTTTTGTCCCAGAGTGTGCTGGCAGCTACTCTGTTAATAGAAGGATTACCACTGAAACATCATCTTTCTATTAGGATAACCCCAGGCTGGGGATTTGTCTCCAAAACAAAGGTGCTGCTTCCAGTCCACACTCAAAACGATGTGCAATGTGCTGTATCAAGGAGAGATGATCTTGTTACTCAACTTAAACCTGATGAGGAAAGTACTGTGGGCCTCCTCTGGAGGTTTAGCATGGTCAATTTCCCATCAGTTGACTACAGGGGGAAACATTCTCTAAAAGGTTAAAGATGTAATTAACATTGCTCTTAAGAGGATGAAAAGCTGCAATTTGCTGTATCTACTTCAAAATAGTCTTATTATTGTGCAACTCTGATAGCTCTACCAAGAGGTAGTACCTATACAAGTGAGGATATAGATTTTGGTGAAATTGGTCAGTAGTAACTGCCTTTGGCCTGTAAACTTTACAAAAATACCTGTGCACATTTGCTTAAAAATGAAATTGTAATAGAAAAAAAAGATTCACTCATGTAAAGTACCATGTCAATGGTGTTTCAGCTGAAACTTTCTGTTGTTGTTTTTGTTTTTCTCTTTGCCCATTTTTGGGTGACAAGGACACATTACTGACATAACATTTTTCTGAGTTACCTCATCCATTCCAAGCTACAAAAGTATCCTAATCAAAGTGCCTGTATGCGGTGTGGCAAGTGGTGCCATGACAATACACAGGCAAGTAACTCCACAAATTGGACAGATCTTGAGATGAGGGAAGCTCCATGACACTGAAATCTTATTAAAAAAAAAAAATCTGGCATTGTTCCTAGAGCTCATGGCTCTGTGCCACTTAATGAAACACTCATGATAGATGAGCAGTCTCCCTGTCATGCCTATAAAGGAATGCTTGATGATTTTATTAACACAGGCAGTGCTGAAACCTCTATTTGATGAACATTCTAATAAGGCTGCCCTCTATGCTAGTGAAAGTTCAGGGAAATAACAAGGAATAACAAATAGATGAAAGAAGACATAGTTTTGATCATAACATCACAACACATTGCAGGTGTCTGACTTAAATAATAATGTGCTCTGAAACAGTATGCAATGTATAGAATTAGGCCCAGAGAAAGAGAAAGTGTGATTTTCAACTTGCAACTGGCAAGGGAACAAGACAATAATCCTTTAAAAACATCTTGATTTTGAAAATTTCATATTTGTATTCTGAATTTTTTTTTTTACTATTTTATGTTAATCAAGAATTCCTTCCCTGGAATTAAGAACCCAAATACAAAATGATCTATTAAAAGTTGCCCTTGCTCAATGAGAAACTAACAAGCCAGTGTAGGAATCACTGTAGCATAGATATGGAAATTGTTGTCTAAAGTCCATAAACCTGTTTAGATGAAAAGCTTAGACTTGGTGGTTAGCTATTAACAAGTAATACTTTGAAAATGAGGGAAGTGCAAATGTGCAAATGACATACTCTTTGTATTTGGCATGCCTTTTTCATTTAGAACTATTAATGTCCTTGTCAATACCACTTCTGCCTACTTCAATATCACCCACCATCTGCTTAGCCCATTACTGCTAATAATCCCTTATGATCTAGCTTAGAAGTCATACATTCTTGGAAGCCTCCCTTAGACCCACAACTGCCTCTCTGACATGCCAATGCTTCCCATCTTACATTGTATTTAAATTGCCTATTTACTTTCTTGCCTCAATGAAATTATGACTTCCTAGAGGACAGAACTGTTGACCTATTTAAAATTATAACAGATTTTATCACCTAACGTAGTATGTTTGAATGGGTAAATTAATGAAAGTATACATGAATGTCTGCATTCAGTATGCAAACCAGCCTTGATTTATAAAATCATATTTGAAATATGTTCTGAAATAACACATGTAATTTGTATATGATAGAATTGAGGTGGAAAGTTTATTTGACTGTTAAACAACTGATCATAATACATTTACTGGATAGAAAAATGGAAAAGGAATAATCATTTGATCCCTCTGAAATACGCGAATACACATATGTTGGAATGAATTTTATATATGTGTATCTGTATTTTTCCACATCTCTGATATAACATAATAGATCTATATCTGTATGCCTGTACCTATGTCTGTATA
The DNA here is from genome assembly GCF_018350195.1 of Panthera tigris. Classification (NCBI taxonomy): domain Eukaryota; kingdom Metazoa; phylum Chordata; class Mammalia; order Carnivora; family Felidae; genus Panthera; species Panthera tigris. Next base: position 59,704,136 of record NC_056667.1, read on the forward strand.
TCTGTATCTATCTAGGTATATAGAGATCTTTTCAACAGCATCTCTGCAACATTAGCATTTATTATACCCCAAAGACTTACGATATATTTACTCCCTTGGACATGGACGTCCAGGAAAAAATTCCAGTAATCTCAGCTCTATAAAAATGAAAATATATTGAACAATATATTATTTCATACAAAACATAGAAGGCTTAAAAGATACACATCTTTAGATATAAATTTTTATTGATTATCCAAGGAAGCCTTGAAAGCCAGCTTTAGCCATAATTTGAGAAATTTAATTGTTTCTTTTCTTTGGAGCAAATTCCTGTGTGAATATCTGTATTTACATATCATTCATTCCAGAGCTTACACTGAATTTCAAAGAAAGGTGTTTTTTTTTTTGTTTGTTTGTTTGTTTTTTAGTAAAAGCTATGAACTCAATTATAAAATATGTAATGTTTTGAGAAAGTACATGGGAGATATAAATTTATGCTGCAATAAAAAGTTGGTAAATGTACATGATATTAAATGCATAAATTAGATTTATGTGTTACACCATACATTTATAAATATATAATTTACAATTCTGCCAATTAAAGAGAAAAGCAATCATCTTTGATAATCAGTTTATGTTCACTGGCTTCTTTTTTTTAACTATTACTTTGAATTATTCTTAGAAAATATCTCTTTACTTCTGGATAATATATATTATTGATGTAGTATATGTTTCAAAATATTGTCAGAATAAATATAAAACATGAATCTTAATAAATTGTATATCCACTATTGTTACATCATGGAAAATAATATCAATTCCACTATAAATTCAAATTATACCTATCTATCTATATCTATCTATCTATTTATCTATCTATCTACATAATGGTACTATTCCAATTTATTACTTCAATTACACATTCTATGAATAAAATGTATTTCCCTCAAGGTAATATGCGAAATCTGATTCAACATTTTATGAACTTAGAAATACTCCTAGTATTAGGCTCATAGAACAATTATTCTTTTAATTGAGACATTAGTCTTTTTTGATGATATCTTTCTTTGCCAATTGTTCAGCATTTATACAAAGGCTCTACTTAAAATTTAAGTTAAAAGTAGTAGACAAAAAAGTATTTAACAAGGTCATTCTTTAAATTTGAAGAGTTCCTGCACTTTGCAATGCATCAAACAGTAATTTGTAACTGACAGTTTTCTTACCTAGAGTGCTTCTCAGTCTAGAGATTGTTCTCCAAAGACAGTCAGCTGGGTAAATGTCAGGAGCTCAAAAAGTAAATTATAGTGCAAACAGCGTTGATATTTCTATGAATGGAAGAAAAGCATATTTATTTTTAAAATGTAGAATTTTATTTAAAACAAGTGAAAACCTTCTATTGTGACCTTTACAAGATTCCAAACAGTGACGAATTTGGTCATTACAAATAACCTTTTCCAGAAAGAGCTTTACCATTCGGGACTTTCATTTGGTAATATATGTGAATTAATTTCCTTTCCACAAAATAACTCATGATATTAAATTTTTTATGAGATATTTTATCCCAGATATTACAGTTTTATACACATTTTAGAAGGGGAAAAAACTAAGGGAGCGAATATACGGTAGTCATTCATTTTAAGTCATGTGGAGGAAATCATTCAGTCATATTCTTTTCTTCCTTCTCTACAGAATGATATTGTATCTGTGTGAACTTTGTCAGGTAATTATTTCTCCCAACATTCATTATAAAGCTTAGTAGAATTCTATTTGGAAGCTTCATTCTAAGGCAGTTTGCACCTTAACAAACAGGTTGGAATCTCTGAATGCATTAAGTCATTTGTTTGGAATCTGGTACTACTTTTTACTATATAAATAATATTGTGTATGGTGGTCTAAGGTTATTTCCCAAGTTAGTCTTCACTATTTTTTTAACTCATGGGGACTCAAAGAGAGTGTATATATATATATATATATATATATATATATATATATAATATAAAATATATTTTAGAATATATAAGATTATATAAATATATATATATTAGAATATATATTCTATATATATAATATATTTTAGAATATATAAGATTATATAAAAATAAATATAAAATTATGAAAATAAATAAAAGAGTAGACAAATATTAGAAGTCCTAAGCAGATTGCATAATAACATCTCCATGCAAATATGGGTTTAGAAAGGCAATGAACTTTCGTAGCCATTGTTTAAAGTGTTAGCCACAAATTCTATCCTTTTATCCATTTTACATTTCTTTATAACCTTTATATTATTGATATATTTGTTTATTTTCTTCTTCCCCTGGAATAAAAGCTTCATTGTTCATGTTTCTTTTGTGTAAGTTCATGTGGAATCCCCCAGGAGCTAGACAAGTGACCAGCATATGGTAGCACTAAATAAATATCTATTGAATGAATGGATACATGAATGAATACTAATGCAAGGGCTTAGTGGCTTTGAAACATGATTCACTGTCCATCAACTGATGAATGGATAAAGAAATTTTGGTATATATACACAATGGAGTACTACGTGGCAATGAGAAAGAATGAAATATGGCCCTTTGTAGCAACATGGATGGAACTGGAGAGTGTTATGCTAAGTGAAATAAGCCATACAGAGAAAGACAGATACCATATGTTTTCACTCTTAGGTGGATCCTGAGAAACTTAACAGAAACCCATGGGGGAGGGGAAGGAAAAAACAAAAAGAGGTTAGAGTGGGAGAGAGCCAAAGCATAAGAGACTCTTAAAAACGGAGAACAAACTGAGGGTTGATGGGGGGTGGGAGGAAAGGGAGGATGGGTGATGGGTATTGAGGAGGGCACCTTTTGGGATGAGCACTGGGTGTTGTATGGAAACCAATTTGACAATAAATTTCATATATTGAAAAAATAAATAAATAAATAAAAGAAACATGATTCACCTTGATAATACATGCTTATATAAATTTGATCTTACACACTGTAAACAAGAATAAACTATCTCTTACTGGGAAGAAAGTTTTAGACACCTATTTAATAACTGCTTTGCAGATAGATTTTTCTTGTTTGAATCAGTTTTCCCTAATCCAAATCTTCTACACAGATTTGGCTTTCTCTTTGGACCTTATTTCAAAGCCAAGACTCAAGTCTTGGTCACCTGTTTTCTCTGCTTCATGAATTGGCTACTATGTGGTTTGAAGTTGCATAGGGGGATAACAAAGTGGATGAGAGAGACAAAATTTCGTTTTTTGTTTTTGTTTTTTTTTAATTTTTACTTATTTATTTATTTTTAATTTTTTTTAAATTTTGTTTTACTTAAATCCCAGTTAGTTAACATATAGTGTAACAATGGTTTCAAGAGTAGAATATAGCGATTCATCACTTACGTGTAGCACCCAGTGCTCACCACAACAAGTGCCCTACTCATGCCCATCACCCATTTAGCTCATCCCTCCACCCAGTACTCATCCAGCCAGCATAAAAGACTCTTAAATACAGAGAACAAACTGAGGGTTGCTAAAGAGAGACAAAGTTACTGTGAAGTCCCTCTATTCAGAAGTAACCAAGGACAAAAAACATTGAAAAAATAAAATGAGAAAAAAAATGTCCATAGTCAACTTACAGTACATTGCATAAATGAATTATTTTCTCTTTTAGTATGTTTGGATCCTGAATAGATGGGAGAAAAGTATACATGCTTTACCTATAAGTGTGTCAAAAAGGACTATGGAAATGACAGAGGCGATAATACAGCCTATTGTTAATGGTGCTGGACAACCATATTTCCCGGTCTCTTTGTTTCAGAGACAAGCACTCAACTCATGCCTACAGAAAATGTGTCCCTTTATTGGAACACAAAAGATGCATAAAAACATAAAGTATTCTTAATGCTCATTTTGAACAGAGATAATATAGGACTTGAGCTTTACCTTAATGAATACTGACCTGGAAGTTTATTTGTTTTGAGGATTAGTGTGATTCCACACAGGATTTCAGGTACATTAATGAAATGCATACAATGAAAAACAATGGTAAAAGAGTAATAATGAATCAGAATCAGACAATCTGTGAACTAGTGTGTAAAGGCCAGAAGTTTAATGTATCAAATATGACATGGTTACTCACAATTTTCACAAATATTTATTAAGCACCCGACTCATGCCAAGTGCAAAATAAGAAGAGCGAATGAATATGATAGAAATCCTGATTTTAATTCCACACACTTATTTTTTGTAAGTACCTAGACTGTTACAGGCACTACGAAAACTACTGAGGACTTAAAGATAACTACCCTACTTAAATTTGGCATATACCCTCCCTGCCAACTCAAATTCCAGGTTGCAATTCATTTCCACTTTCTCCTCATTTAAATATTATCATTTCTATAATTTAAAAACATTTCTTAGACATGTAATTACCTAATACATTTAATATTGTACTGGTGAAGTATATCAAAGTCACATAGACTGTAATAGTTTTGCTTTTACTATGAATATTTACATCCTGAGTGTATAAATATAAAGCAAACTTAAATCAATATACATCTCAAAGAATCAGGTACCCTGTGAGATTTTATGCCTAGAACCATACTCTGATTTGAAAGAATATTTTCAGTGAAGATGACAGGCATTTATAATATAAAAATGAAAATTCAAAGAGAAGATAATAAGAATGTCTGTGGAAGAATACATGTTTTCAAATTGTTTGACTAAACAACTAGTACAATGGGGTTTAGATTGCAGCTGAAAATAATAGTCACTTCTGGGGCACCTGGGTGGCTCAGTCAGTTAAGCATCTGACTTCGGCTCAGGTCATGATCTCACAGTTTTTGAGTTTGAGCCCCAATTTGGGTTCTGTTCTGACAGCACAGAGCCTGGAGCCTGCTTAGGATTGTGTGTGTGTGTGTGTGTGTGTGTGTGTGTGTGTGTGTGTGTGTGTGTGTGTCTCTGCCCCTCCCCTTCTCACTCTCTCTCAAAAATAAATAAATATTTTTAAAAAATTTAAAAACTAGTAATAGGCACTACTCAGTGGGAATGTATTTTGTGGCAAGAACTATAATCTATCTATAATCTTGAAAACAATTTTAGGGATTATATATTTTTCTTTCTTTTTTTTTTTGAAATTATTTTTTTAATGTGTATTTGTTTTTGAGAGACAGAGAGACAGAATGTGAGCAGGGGAGGGACAGAGTGAGAGGGAGACACAGAATCTGAGGCAGGCTCCAGGCTTTGAGCTGTCAGCACAGAACCAATGTGGGGCTCGAACTTACAAACCATGAGATCATGACCTGAGCTGAAGCTGAACGCTCAAACAACTGAGCCACCAGGCGCTCCTGGAGATTATATATTTTTCTGATTTTATATAAGTTGAATGTAGTCTTAGGGAGTTTAAGACTTGCTAGAAATCAGGTACAACTAGAGAGCTGGGGTTTCATTTCTCAGGGTTTCCTCAAGACTTCAAAGTCTTAGCTCTTTCCACTAAATATGCTGACTCTCAATCCTTAATTGATTGAACTAATCAAAAATGACACTTAAGACCAAATTACTTAGAAGTACCCCTTTAAAATCCTCCTTAATAACACTGATCCCACCAATCATAATCTTACTGTCTAAATACTCCAGAAGTTTTTAGCATCTTTACCTTTTTAGAAATAGTTTGTCTTACAGCGTTTTTATTTACTTACTTGTTTTGGCTCCTTTACTAAATTATATTATGGAATACTGACATCAAGTTTAAGCATATATTTAAAAAATAGAACTCTGTGTAAATCTTTATCCCTTGGCCAACTCAGCATATCAGAAGGATTTTTACATACTAGCTTATCACAGCAAAACTCATTACTGATTATATAATATTAAAAACCTTCTTATTTCCAAGCTGCCTGGATCACAAAGGTGCCCTAGCTTGCACCTGTCCTAATGACATTATATGTATCTCCTCAAGAAGGAAGGGACATTTTTAATTGATTGTATGTATAGACATACAAATCCCTTGCAATATGAATAGTCTTCCTGTGGTTGGCAGAAAAACGATTCCCTCCTTCCCAAAGATGTAGACATCCTAATCCCTGGAACCTCTGATTATTTTATGTTACCTGGCAAAGCAGAGTTAAGATTGAAGATAGAATTAAGATTGCTAATCAGCTGATTTTGAGAAGGTAATCCTATATTACCAGGGTAGCTCCAAAGAGATTGCAAGAGGGATTCAGAGAGATAACTATGGAAAGTATCCCAGTGAATGTGATAAAGTTTGGATGAGCCATTCTTGCTTTGAATATGGCAGAAGGAGAGCATGAACCAAAAATGCAGGCAGACTCTAGAAGCTGGAAAGGCAAGAAAAAAATGGGTTCTCCCCTAGAGCCTCCAAAAAGGAATGTAGCTCTTCCAACATTTTGGTTTTAGCCCAGTGAGACTCATTTTGGATTTCTGAACTATAGAAAAGGAAGAAAATAAACTTGTGTTGTTCTAAGCCACTACATTTATGGTAATTTATTATAGCAGCCATAGAAAATTAATACACCTCCTTTGACTGCTGTTCCTTCCAAGCCAATAGCAATTTGGTAGATGTCAGCATATAAATTTGTGTCAAATTCAGACTTCCTTTTTTCTGTAATTCCTTCATTGGAAGACCAGGAAAGAGACATTTTTCCCACAGTAAAGTTCTGGCCTTGTGCTGTAGTCACAGGGTACAAATCCTGATTATATGCTTTGAAAGCCTGTTACATTCTTTTCTGTTAGTCTTAAACATACTTTTTTTGAGAGAATGAATTGCTGAATGAATAAGCATAAAAGCAACCTAATGTTTATCCTCCTACTAGCACATGTGTGAATTTTTCTTCCCAGGGCAAAAAGTTCTGATTTTCTTCTGATGGAACAAAAAGAGTTTGCCTAGCAATATAAAAATTTGAATTGCTTTAACTCTAAATGACTCATGTTTTCTAATTTTCAGAGGAGAGTAAAAATAAAAACATCAGACCAGTTTCTTCATCCAAACAACATTTAGAAGATACAATGCAAATTTTAACATATGCATCTATTATCCCAAATGCAATTATATTCCCCAAATTATATTTCCATGCTAGATCAGTACTGCTTTTATATTCCAGAAACAGGTAGTTAGTGTCATATGGTAAAAGAGAGAGAGAGAGAGAATACATGTAAGTTTTAGCCCCACAAGGATGTTCTTCAGCTTGTGCAATGTCTAGGACTGTGTAAAGAAAAACTTCATTTAACTTATGCCCATTTGGGAAAAATCTACAATCAAGATTTTCTTTTTTTATAAAATATTTTCATATTCTTGGGAACGTGGCAGGTGTGACATTCCTGATTCCTTGGAAATTCAGAGGGACTTCTTGTGTTCCATTACCCTTTGTCATTTCCACTCTCTTTTCAAGCTGAGCCACCTGTGCTTTTATAATATTTACTTGCTTTTTGTGTTGGCCTCTTGTCTCTCCACTAAATATGATAGAGAAGTTGGCCTCTTGTCTTTTCCACTAAAAAACACTATTTGCCAGAAAAACACTTTATTTATTTTCTTCTTTGCTTTTTGGAACAGACAAATATGTTTGTTTGGTGTTTTTTTTTTAATGTTTATTTCTTTTTGAGAGAGAGCACAGAAGCAGGGGAGGGGCAGAGAGAGAGGGAGACACAGAATTCGAAGCAGGCCCAAGGCTTTGAGCTGTCAGCACAGAGTCTGATGCAAGGCTGGAGCCCATGAATTGTGAGATCATGACCTGAGCCAAAGTCGGATGCTTAACCGACTGAGCCACCCAGGTGCCCTGGAACAGACATATATGTTTTAGCATCCTCCTTTGAGTTATGAAGAGATTTGAAGATAAGAGATGAAGCCAATGACTTCTGAATGCAATAGCACCTATTGTTCACACTAATCATCTCAATCTTCCCTCAGGAATAGATCTACAGAAGGAATCTGCCTCTTAGAAAATCAGCACCTAACCCGGGCCTGCAGTCCATTTCTTTGTATCACACCTGGTGTATGGCTCATTTTCCCTGAGTGGTTCCATGAGTCTAAGCTTCAGGTATTTCCCAGGGGTGTATGAAAAGGCATGTAGGTAGGCCAGAGAGCAAGCATGGACCAAACTATCTGCTTTATTAATGACTAGCCAACATCCGTCCTATTGTTCCCTAGTTACCTCATTCCATTTGTTATTATTTAGCGAACAATTCAATTGCAGTGGATATAACAATTTTTGAGAGTCAGGTATAGTAAGTTTTATGAAAAAGTAATAATGCAGATTAAGGAGGATAGAGAGTGATGGGGGGGGAGGACTACTTTTTTATTGAGCAATCCAAGGTTTCTTTGTTCATCTTCTGAACAGAGAAGAAAAGAATATGAATAACTTGGTAAGGACTATTGAGACAGAGGAAACGGGTTTTGCTTGTTGGTGGCCCAGCAAGGAGTGAAAGAGATGGAAATAACAATAAGTAATAGTCTCAGAGAGAACGGAGGACCTAATTAGTAACACTTCAGATGGAGATCTGTTGGGTAAAAGCTGGACTGGAGTCAGGTCTTCTACTGCCACAGTCTAAACCTTGAGATCTGCACACTTACATATTCCCTTGGAGACTAATAGCTTAAGAACAATGATTAGAAGCCCAGGTAATTGGTTCATCTTAATGAGTCGTGGACAGACAGTGACATAGCAAGTAGCAAAGACAATAGGGCACTAGAGAAATGTGGTTCTGCCCGTTAGAAATGTGGCCCAATGGCTAGTAAATTTTGATCCACCGTTCTTTCTCTTTTAAGGAAAGAGTAAGTAAATGGGTGAAGATGGAGAGACCATCCATTTCAACCCTTAGTCATCCCATGATGCATGTGTGGAAATCTTAAGGAAAAGTGAGTCTAGGAATAAAAAAAAATATGTCCTGTTAAAACTTATCATTAGCTAGTAATGATGCAGCTTATCATTTTGAAAGTCATTTGATGTATGGGAGATGCCGTGGCATAAACCTTCTAAATAACACTGTTTTTAAGTGATTTGCCAATGATACCTATTTTGACAGCTTTGCTTTAGTCCATCCATAAGAAGACTGCTGAACAACCATTAATTGTGAACCATTAACTTAATTTTTTTTATGATTCCAGGCAAAAATATGATACTTTATTGACTATTAGTGTATTATTAATTTTTTAAATTAATTTTCTATAAATTTGATGAGAATAATCTCAGGCAGATGTCAAAATGGAAATTGATACTGTGTCAATATTTTTCTTATCTGTTTTTAACTGTCCACTGAAAATGATTAGTTACAATAATATTAACCTCCATATGCCTAATAATAAGAACTCAACCCCATAGATGAACTAGTCTTTTAACAAAGGTAAGATATGACATGGTAACATGACCACTCCTCTTCACATAAACTCCAAACCATTTTTTTTTTTGGTTTTGGAAAACCAAAGTTCCAAAGTTTTGATTGGAAACAAAACTTTCTTAAAAATTAAATTTTATTAATGTTTTGATTATAAAAACAATTTCTCATTTTATTTATATATTTAGTTGTAAGGGAAGCTAAATATCTTCATATTGTTAATGTCTTTTTAAAATTTTCTGCTTATGTTCTTTACCTATTTTTTAAAAGATTTTTCATATTTATTTATTAGTACTCTTTATATTTTATGAACATTCACTATGTTATGATCTCTTCACATTTTCACTATTTGTGACATTTTTGTAAAATTGTCATTCTGCTTCTGAAATACACAAATTTATGATAATTCTGCTTCATTACATCTGCCTCTGTTGAGATCATATGTTGTTTGTTTGCCATGTTTTACTGTGGATGGATCTCATCAAACAACTAAAAATTTCAACTGCTCTTATAAGTTATCCGATTCATGGAGAAATGACTCAGTTACAATGAATACTGTAGTTAATTTGTATTTGACTTACAAATATGTTCCCTCAAAAAAGGAAAGAAGAATACGAAATCTTCTGAATCTTACTATCCATTAAATTAATCATTTATTTTTTTCATCAATTAATTATCAGATGTCTCCAATATGTAGTCTACATTCTCTGGAGTCCAATGTCTGATCCTATTTCTGGCTACAGTGACCTACTAGGTGAAGAATTTCTGGGGCTTTTAGCTGTTTCAATCCCACTCAAGTGCTTTTTCATGTAAAACTGTGTTTTATAGATTTTTTTTCACTTGGCAATATCTCCACTTTTATAATTTGCTCTTGGTTTACCTCTTATTCAGTCTCCTTCAGCAACTTCTCTTCGTCCTCTCTCAATTAAGTCATGCTTTCATTCCTCAGGTTGTCTCAACAGGACCATCTTAATGATGATATATGCTCATGTATATTCAGCTATCACCTCTGTATAGTTGACTCTTGGATCTGTAACCTTGACCTATGGCTTGTAACCTCTTTAGAGGCCAAATAAATGTTGAATAACGAGTGAAAGAATGAAAAGGGTAATAACACACAACTTGGAATTAGAAAATCTGTGGTTTGTTCATTTATTCAACATTTATTCAACAACTATTTATTTGGCATTTACTATTAATGAGTCAGTGCATGGTTATGGTGATAAATTAATATTTTAGTCCTAGGAAAAATCACTTTACTCAATTTTAAAGTGGGATTTATAATGCTTTCTTGCATTCAGGGTTTTTTGAATGTCAACATATATAATGCATATTAATTTGCTTACTTATATATAATGTTAAGAGAAATAAAAGGTAGGAAAGTTCACAATTTTTTTCAAAATAATTTGAGAAAAAAACGAAGAAAATTTGGAATGAAGTATTCAGAGCTGAAAGTTGTCAAGAAGCCCATTTATTAAAGTAGCCGGAGTGAAATTCGAGCCAGAGAGAAGCCTCTATTATGGTATACAACTGCATTGCCTTAAGACAGAATATTGGAATGTCTATAATATAATGTGATTTGAATTTAAGACCAGATAAAATAGAATCCTGTTGTGTAGTTTGAGAGTTCTCTTACATGAAAAGACATATATTACTTGGTAAAATTCTCATAATAAAATAAAGGACACCAGGGAGTCTAAGAATGAAGTTCCCTTGATTGCTCAGTTAGATACCTGACTTCAGCGACCCAGTTCAGGACCTATCATCGTGCACACACACCCAGACATATCCTCTGAGATGGCAGTGGAGAGAGGAGAAATTGCTGTACCATTTACCACATTATAGGGGTAACCATAAGCCATACCCTGAAGTTAAAGATGAATCAGATCAGGGAAACTTTGAGTCTCACATGTGTTTCATACTGAAATTGACTAGGAAGAGACAAAAGAATTGCTATTGTCTTTAACCCCTTGCATAGTGCAGCTTTGGACTTGCATTATGGCTTTTGGAAAGACTTTTCCCAAGTTTCTCAACACATGAACTGAGAATGCCCCTTTTTTTGCAAATCTCTGTTCTTACAAAAAGGTGGAGGAAAATCAGAGAACATCAGAGGCAGATCGTATGTGATGACTGTCTTTTGTTGAATTTTGCCTTTGAACTAGACTTATTACCACTAAAGATGCACTCTCTAAATAAAAATGAAATATTTACTTTTCTGATTATAAAAGGAATAAATATTAATGATTAAAAATATAGAAAGTTGCAGAAATTTTAAATAAACAATAAGATGAACTCACCAATGAAGAAGACGTCTTTCTAAAAATTGGGTTTTTAAAATTTTTATACATTTTTTCTGGTTTAATACTATGATGTAAGCATTTCATGGTGTTTTGTAATACTTTTGAATACTTTTTTTTGAATACTTAAAGTATTCTTAATAATGTATGAAAGTCCATATTTGAATGCATCTCAATTTCTTACATTGAACTATATGAAATTGCTGTGTGTCAAAAAGTTAAATATCAGCAATTTCATATCATAAACCTAATATATAACAAATTTTTAAAGACTGGTTATTGAAGTAGTTTCTAATGTTTTAATATTTTACATTTTACTTTTTTTATGTTGTTGGGAAGTTAATTGCCTGGATAATAAGTATTTAAAATTTACTCATAGGATGCTATTAAATATTTTTATCCTATTGGCATTGTATTAGTCCTGAAGTACTAGATTAAAAAATAGAATTTAATAACATATATTTTAGTATAATCAAATCTGTAGTAATATATAATCACAATGTATGGAGTTTGTCTTTGATCATTTGAGTATGTAGGATTCGAGTTTCTTATGTATATAATTTGTTGGGCTTTCAATTATTCTATGAAGATAAATTCTGTTTATATTTGGACAAATTGATCTGAAAGAATATTTCTGCTTCAAGAGTATTCCTGGTTCCACAGAATTGTATCATTTAATAAAATTTTATTTTAAATTTAGGTTTGATTTTGCAGATGCTATGAGACTCAAGGATAGAAGAAAACAATATAGGAAAAGACAACCTTTATTAATTTCTTACTATGTGTCAGATACTTTCTACTTGTTTATTCATTGATTTAGTAGTCTCATGATCACACACTGATTGATAGGGCATCGAGTTGCCATATTTAAGAAAAACAAAGAACAAAAAAAAGATGTCAAATTTGAATTTCAAATAGAAAACAAAAAACTTTTTTTTTAAGTATAAGCATGCTGCATACGATATTTGGCATATAATTATACCAAAAGTACTCTTTTTCTGATATTCAAATTTAACTGGGCTTCCTGCATTTTCTATAGCAATTTAAATAGGAACAAGTTTAACCTTTTAACAGATTTTTCCATATGGGTTGAGCAACTTACAGTCCAATGTATATGAGTTATTTGAAGATTGGGAGGGCACCTGGGTGGCTCAGTTGGTTAAAAGACCAAGTTTTGAGTTTGGCTCAGGTCATGGTCCCAGGGTCATGGGATGGGGCCTTGGGTTGAGCACTGTGCTGAGGGTGGAGCCTGCTTAAGATTCTCTCTCTCTTCCTCTCCCCTTCTCCCCTGTTCCTTCTATTGCTCCCTCTCTCTCTCTCTTAAAAAAAAAAAAAAAAGAGTCATCTGAGGCTTTTGTTAAAATGCAAGTTCTTATTCCTAACAAACTTCCAGGTAAAGTCAATAGTTGCCTGCTGCTGGCCAATTTTGAGTACCAAGAAATGTGTGGCAGGAAAATAAAAGAAGGAAAAAAGAAAGAAAATAGAAAAATAGAACAGATATCCTACATAGTAAAAGAGTTGGAAGAGTTAAGGCAATAGCTTTAATTCATGTATTGTTGTTCAAATATAAAAACTAATCCCCTACCATAAAGAATAAAATCAAAGCAAATGCAAATAATTAATATCTGATTCACCTACCATATAAAAAATTTTAATTAAATTATCTTAATTCTTTGGAAGAAACTAAGAAAAAAGAAAAACCAGCAACTAACAACACAAATAATGTGGTAGCTATATGCACACAAATGCATGAACACACACACACACATATGTATATGTAAATATATAGATATATTTTCATAAACTCCCACCACCTGGTAATTCAGCTGCCTTAATACATTAAGGTGGATATACAGACATAAATATCAAGGTAGAGTTTTAACTGCCTCTGTGGATTGTCCCAATCATGAAAGTAACCCCTACACCTGTCAGAGTCAGCAATTGGTCACTGGGAAATGTACAGATGAGACCAGGTTAATGAAAGAAAGCAGTGTAATAGAAAAGACAGAGAGTCAAAAATGTCTAGTGTAACTATCTGTTAGGGATTAAAGCATCTGTTCATCTTCTTTTTGAGAAAGAAGGAGATAGGATTAAGTGAGGAGAGATGGAGAAAGATGAAAGAGAGAAGAAACTTTAAACATGCTACCCGACAGTGAGGTTTGAGATTGTAGGGAATTGTATAGTGCATGTTATTTCCTATAATTTAGTATGCCTCTCCAACCTGGACAGGTGTTCAGTAGCTTACTGTGAGTGTTGAGAATTCAACACGGGGACCAAGGTACATAGCTGTGGGAATCTCTGTCAAGTCAATGAAAATAATTACACCCATGCAGTTAAGAATCCTGCTAATTCCAAATAGATATTTTGAGAAGGATTAGCCCATATGGTCATGCTTAAAGTTACATATTTTTTCTTGGATTAAAATTATCCCACTTAGAAAGTTGAAGTTGATTTTTTTCTATTAAAAGAAGCATTTAAATCTATGTAAACAGTTTGCTAGCAATTTGCCTTTCAAAAATATCAGTTCAAAATAAGGATGAGTTTTGTAAGGGTAACTCCTACTGAAATTGTAGCAGTATATGTTAACAACCATCACCATTAAAATGTAGGAAAATCACCACTACTAAGAAAAAAAGGTAATGGAGTCAGTATTACCCTTATTCAGGGTTGTCTAGTCCAAAATTTATATATATATCTATATATCTATATATCTATATATATAGATATATAGATATATAGATATATATATCTTTCATTTCACTATGGATTAGGAATTATTGATTTTTTCTAATGTGAGGTTTTTTTTTGTTTTATACTATAAATTCTGGAATAAAATGAAGCTTGATTTGCTTAAGCTAGTGGTTCTCAAAGTGTGGTCAGGCATAACAGCATAATGTAACAGGCATAACTTGGGAACTTGTTAGAAATGGAAATTACTGGTCTCCCTCCCAGACCTATTTAAAAAGAACTCTTGGGTGTGGGATCAAGAAATGTCTATTTAAATGCCTCCGTGGCTTTCTCATTTTCCCTAAAGTTTGAGAAGCAAAGTCTCAAACAATGATTGCTTCCCTTTTTAAGATTTTCTGTTCTTCAACATGTTTCTGAAAATCCCTAGAGAATTCCTTAGGGACAGGAGTGACTCTTAGCATTAGGGTGAGCCGATGACTACTTTAATCTACCTGTTTATGATTGTGAAGTAATTTTGAATACCACAACTTTTTAGTAGCATTCCTAAATGGTAATGTCCCTGCATCATGCTCACAAATATGGCTTGTGGAAATGAAATTGTATTATGTAAATATGTAGCTTTTTTTTTTTTTTAAGTAAAACTGGTGTAAGGTTTAGGAGAATTTTGTTTACAGAATTTATTTACAAGTAGCAACTCAAAAATGTATTATGCAGTATATAAAATATAAACCAGTTACACTATTACTTCATTGAAACTATAGTTATTGCCAACTTGTGCTGTTGTAAATCTCGTGCTTGAATTACATTCAGAACCATTGTATAATAAGTGAATTCAGTCAGAATTATGCAGTGTCTTGATTACCAACAGTTAAAGAATGGAGTAGTTTATTTAAGATTGCCATCAGGAGAATTAACTCACAAAACGGGAGTTAACAGTCAGCATGGCTCTTAATGACCAACTCACACCGACTACAACAGTGAATCAATCTCCCATGGTTGATAACTAGAATGCAGTTGGTAAAGTACCTATGGTGTTATGTAAGGCCAGAAACGATCTTTGAATAAGGTTATGCAAAAAGGCAAAAGTTAGTGACTTGAGAAAAATGTATCTGACTTCTTAAGTGGTATAGTTAAAGCTTCTTACAATAGAGAAAAATTTAAAGAGGTTTCAAGCTAGGAATACCTGCACATTTTCCCCCTTGTTTGACCTCACTACTGCCAGGCCACTAGGCCAAGGATATTAGGCTTTGCTGTAGGTACTTTTGTTTTAAGCTTATTTTTTTATTTTAGTAATTTCTGCACCCAGCATAGGGCTTGAACCCATGCCCATGAGATCAAGAGTCACATGCTTTTCCAACTGAGCCAGCTGGGGGCCCCTGCTCTGGTTTACTCTAAAGACATCTTACTTGCCTCGCACCAGTGCATGTAGGGATGATTAAAATACTCTTGGGGATGTTCCAAGTGCTTTCAATCCCTTCAAGAAAGGGCACTGTTTTGATGGAGACACATTTAATATTTATTCAAAATCACACAGTTATTTAAATTTGGTGCATGCCATGATTTAGAATTATAGTCTTACTAATGTGATGTAAAACTTACATAAGGTTGACAATATTCACATTTGTGGCATGTATTACATTTATGCTAATAAACTCGTTATGAATTGCTGATGTAGACAACAAAAATGTATTCAGTAAGGGTACTTCAGAATATATTTTTGTTAATTAGGATAAAATCATTTATTAAATTTATATTATTTTTCAAATAATTTGGTGTAATTTAGAAATTAATTGAATGTGACAATAAGCTTAAGAGTGTTGTTCATCAACAACTACAGTTTTGACACTGCTCCATAAGGCCACGTTATTGTTTGTTTTATTTAGCAAAATTGGGAGGTGCAGACCTGTCACTTAATTAAACTTGTAGCAAAAATATGAAATATTACACCTGTTAAGTTATTGCCAATGATTATTTAATAATAGAAATAATAAAACAAAGATTAGATTATGGTTATTGATATAATTAAATGTTATAAATTAATCAAAGTAATTAATCAATTGCACCAGTCTTTCAGATATGAAGTGTGAAGCATTTTATAAAATTAGCTTCACAAATATTCCAGTACTTGTTAGATTAAGAAAGTGTGTTCAGGGGCGCCTGGGGGGGCTCAGCTGGTTAAGCGTCTGACTTCAGCTCATGTCATGGTCTCTCAGTTCATGAGTGTGAGCCCCACGTTGAGCTTGCTACTGTCAGCGCAGAGGCAGCTTCAGATCCTCTATCCCTCTGTCCCTCTTACTGTCTGCCATTCGTGCTCTCTCTCTCTCTCAAAAAAATTTTTTTTAATAAAAACAGGGGATCCTGGGAGGCTCAGTCAGTTAAGCATCTGACTTTGGCTCAAGTCATGATCTCACAAGTTCGATCCCCACGTCAGGCTCTGAACCTGCTTCAGATTCTGTGTTTCCCTCTCTTTCTGCCCCTCCCCTGCTCGTACTCTGTCTCCTTCTGTCTCAAAAATAAATAAACATTAAAAAAATAAAGTAAAATAAGAAAGTGTCTTCAAACTGGTGGTCAAAAAGTTGAAAGTGTTAAAAGCCAAATTTTGTAGGGAATGTTGCATAAATGGGCTTCAGAGCAAAATCCTTAGAATGTAGAGTATCTAGCCCCCAGGGATTATGAAAACCTTAAAACACCACATTATTTCAGTTTGAGATTACCACCACTCTTTAGCAAATTGCTGTATGATGATGGATATATAAATAAGGTGAACCATCAGTATTTAAGGATGAAAGGTGAAAATGGTAAGGAAATGTTAAAGATATTGGTCATAAAGCACTGCCTGGAATTCACCCTGACTTTAAAATCAGCCCCAGATAAATATGTCAATGGATGAGAAATACTACAGCAACCTTTAATCTAGCCAAATAATGAGATTGCTGTTGAAGATAAAATAAACCCATGGACAAGTTCTAAACTTTATCTTTCTCTAAGACTAAGATTTTTCTTCCTGGAACTTATATAACTTTGGAAAATAAAATATCCTTGGGAAAAAAAATAAAAATAATGTTCCCTTCTTTCAGCCCTGACATTTTCCCAGTCTCTGAGTCGATTTCTGTAGAGGTAGAATCACTTGGTCTTAAGCATTTAGGCTCAGCCCTGCCCCATGTGCTGCCTGTCCTGATTCTTATTTGAGAGATACTCGAGAAACGATGCCAGCACTTATGTGATAATATCAGGGTATCTTATTCAATTGTGATTTGATTCTCAGCTGGTACCCCATTCTGATAAATGAGTTTCTTCCACTAAATTCCTCTGCTTCTCTTAGGACCTTATCCTTCTAGTCATGATCTCTCTGCCTATGTAATTGTGTAATTTGCCTTCATGTTTGTCTTTTTTCAACTGAAATAATATTATTTTCCTCTTTCTGCTCCTCTTTCCCCCAAGTCTCACCTTCCTTTACTATTCAAAACCTAAGCCAGAGGTTAGATCCCTGCCACCTGCCAAGAGACAATGTGGATGCAAACTGCTTGCTTTGCGGCCGAGACTTCTGGTGCTAATTGTCGCTATATTGGGATATATATATATCCAAACCGATGACTCCAGAACTGTGAGTCATCGGTTGGGATACCTCACTCCCCCATGTAGATTGCTTGGATGGTCGTTGCTTGAAGCATGTAACGTTCTAATATTCAGCTAAATGAGAAATGAAAGCTCTTTAAAGCAAGAAAGAAGAAGCCACAGATGTATATCAAGTGACAACTGTTCGCTATACAGGGTTTCACATGGGGCATATTATGCACCTACTGTGTCGATTAAGGCACATTATTGTTAATATCATCCACCACATGACTAGACTAGACTAAATTAGAAATTGTGGAAAGATGCAAAAATGTACAATTTCCATTTTTGAGGATGTGTATTCTAGCTATTGAGGCAAAGATGAGAAGCATGTAAGGATGTTTAGAAGATAGTTTTAACAATAAGAATCAAATTGCCCCCAGCTTAAAAAAAAAAGATGTACAAACATTTTTGACAATTGATTAGGGTGGCAATGGTATTAGGGCATGGAGTAGAATGTTTGAAATGTAACCAAATCTGTAATCATTTTCATTTTTCAACTGGTGGTATTCCATATTGACTGCTTTAGGTGCAGAATAAAGAGAGAAAGGCAGCTTCGCTCTTTCCATATGTGGCATCTCTATTTCTAGCACCATACTCTTGTGAAAGGTAAAGAGTGATATTATCACTGAGTAGATTGCACATGCCTGATAGTAAACGAGCAAGCAATCAAAACACCCAAGGCTGACACTAACTCTTCAGTGTGTAATACCTTCAGCATTTTAAATCTGTTTTGTAATTCAAACATTATAAGCCTAAACTATAGGAAGCAAACATTGCATAAATCTTCTCATTCTGAGACCTTTGAAACTAAATACTTCTGAAATAGTGAACAGTCTTCTAAACACTGATGACATATGTTGCTCAAAAGACATAAGTAAGTTATAGCAACATCTGTAGAAGCAAAGTGAAAACCGTCAGTATAAGTCAACAGCATTAGCAATACCTGTTGGAAACCAGGTGCATCAATTAATAAACATTCTGTAAAAGAACCAGTACATTTTCAAAAATAGGGAGGCGCCCATATCTGAATGTCTGCTACAATGAAAAGGAGTATCAGAGAACATAGCCCTCAAAAGCTTAGTATGATAAATCCGTTGGGGAGAAAAGTTTAGTTCATAGTTCCATAAGGAAAACCTCTGGGACTATACAAAAAGCAGAGAGAGGCAAGAGCAAATCCCCTGAGAACACCATTAGTGTAATTGAGCACTTAAATGCATAAGAAACAAATTGAGACTACTTAAGTAAATAAGGAGAAAGCTATGTAAAGACAGCGTCAAGATGCTACAATTGATCTTTAACTGCTACCGTCTCTGGAATTCAGTAAGGCTGATGCCTCTGAGAACTTGTACCTGAGCACTGAGCTAATGGTTAATGGCCTGAGCTTCTGCAGTGACAGCTTGGGTTTGAACCCAAGCACCAGCACCTGGCAGATGGCTCATCATGGGCAAGGTTCATATTTTCTTCAAGACTCAGTTTTCTTATCAGGGTGCCTCAGTGGCTCAGTGGGTTCTGCATCTGACTTCGGCTCAGGTCATGATCTCATGCTTGGTGGGTTCAAGTCCCATGTCAGGCTCTGTGCTGACAGCTCAGAGCCTGGAGCCTGCTTTGGATTTGGTGTCTCCCTCTCCTTCTGCCCCTTCCCCGCTTGTGCTGTCTCTCTCTCTCTCTCTCCCTCTTTCAAAAATAAACATTAAAAAAAAAGACTCAGTTTTCTTATCTGAGAAATAATAACAAAATAATAACACCATATAATAGAGTGTTATGATTTTTAAATGAGATAGTGTTTACCATGATGTATGGTTCATAAAAAATATTTTTAATTATATCTATTATTATTACTATGACTACTATCACCAGGTATAAAGGGGCATGTAAACTTGATATACATAAATACATAAGTGCAAAAGAGTGACTTTGTAGTTAATAGAATTTTTCTTGATATTAAAAATAAATCAACTCACAAAATAAATATTGATTCAAGACTATTTGGATCTGCATTAAATTGTTACTTTCCTTATGTAAAATTGAAAATGAATTGACTAATTTGGATTATAAATCTTGTAATATTATAACCAAGAAGAGAAAATTAAGAAGGTGAAGTTTTGCAAATTGATTTATGAACTGTAACTGACTACTTCAAAAATATAGCATCAATCTTGGTTAATATAACTGGATATTTGGACATAAATTATTAAACTGAATGGTGCATCAGCCACCTACAAAATGGTTTGATCTAGTTAAGAGAAGTGATTATAGATACTTGCATATGGTATTTTTGTGTTATGTTATTTATTAAATACTTTTGGCAAAGTTTTTATCGAAGTGCCAAATATGTATAACAAAGGCATAAGTCTTAGATTTGCAGGATGGTGATTTTTTTATAAAGTGAACACACCAGGGTAACCAGTGCTGAGATCATGGTGTAGAACATTACCAGCACCCCAGATGCCTCTCCTGGGCCTGTTCTTCAGTCATTACGCACCCGCAAAGGTACTGCTATTCTGACTTCTATCACCATAGAGAAGTTACAAATGATTTGTGCTTTTTACACATGAAAGCATGTAGGATATGCTATTTTTTGTTTGGGGTTCTTTTGCTCAGCATGAGTCTATGAGATGTGTATATTATTGCTTGAAATAGTTTTTTTTCCTATTTCATTGCTGTGTAGTAGTTTATTATATGAAGATATTATATAACATATATTGCCTGTTCTGTTATTGAGGGTGGTTATTTCCAATTTTTAGATACTGTGAATTGTGCTTAATGAACATTTTTGTACATGGTCTGTGCTGCATATGAATTGCTTGATCATAGGGCATGCAAAGATTTAGTTTAAATGGGAGGTACTGCAACAGTTTTACACATTCGTACCAGTTTACAACACTATCAGAAATGTTGGAGACCGTTGTTGACCCATTTAACTGCCCAGAATTGATATTATGAGTTTCTTTAAGTTGTAACCATTCTGGTGGATATGTGACAGTATCTCATTGCGGTGTTGTTGTTTTTTTTAAGTCTATTTATTTATTTTGAGAGAGAGAGAGAGAGAGCAGGTGGGAGGGGCAGAAAGAGAGGGAGGGAGAGAAAATCCCAAGCAGGCACCACAACTGTCAGCATAGAGCCCAATGCAGGGCTTGAACTCATGAATCCTGAAATCAGGGGCGCCTGGGTGGCTCAGTCGGTTAAGCGTCCGACTTGGGCTCAGGTCATGATCTCAGGGTCCGTGAGTTTGAGTCCTGTGTAGGGCTCTGTGCTGACAGCTCAGAGCCTGGAGCCCATTTCAGATTCTGTGTCTGCCTCTCTCTCTGCCCCTCCCCTGTTCATGCTCTGTCTCAAAAATATATAAACGTTAAGAAAAAATTTTTTAAAAAAAATCATGACCTGAGCCTAAATCAGGGGCTGACATTTAACCAACTGAGCCCCCAGACACCTCTCATGGTGGGTTTAATTTGTGTTTCCTAATGATTTATTAGGAACTGAGCACTTTTTCATAAGCTTATTGGTCATTTGGATATCTTCTTTTGTGAAAATCCTGCCTGAAGTTTTCACTCATTTTTTTAAGAAGTTTGTTGTTTGCTTATTAATTTGTAGGATTTATTGAATAGAAGTTCTTCTATGGACACATATATGACAAGTATTTTCTCCTTTTTGGGGATTTCGTCTTTTGAATTTTTAAAATGTGTTTTCAGCAAACAGAGGTTTTCAAATCTCATAAAACCCAGTTCATCAATCTTTTCCTTATGATCAGTGATTTGTTATGTCCTCTTTCAGAAATTTGTGCCAATTTTGAAGTCATGTGGATTTTGTACTACAATAATTTCTAGAAGCTTCATTCTATTACCTTTACCTTAATTCTAGTATCCATTTCAAATTGATTTTCCAGTGTGTTGTTTCCAGTAAGTTTCAAGGTTCATTTTTTTTTCAGATGAATACCATTCTTAAAGATTTATTGAAGTCATGTACTATCTAAGAGCAATTTCCCTGATACTCTTCTTTTTTTTAATTACTATTGCAAATGATTTTGAATTCTATCAATTCAAACATTTATCTGTGGCAGCTACTTTCTTTTAATAGTCTCAATTGCTAGGATCACCAATATAGTCTATCTTTTGTTTAATCTACTCTCTTTTAAAATAACTTCTTTTAGGTTTTATTGTACCCTTGCAGTAATGTTTCAAAGCCATTGTTTTGTATCCTTTCGATTCTAATAGCATTAAGTTGATTGAACATGTGCTTTAATAGGGGTGGCCTACGAAACTATTCTCCAGCAGAAGAAATATGGTTCTGGCCTAAGAAACCAAATCTTTCTATCTATGCCCCATTCTAAAGATTATGAAAATCTGCTTATTGTAATAATTTATCAGTGTATTTTAATTTTCATGTTAAGAAATCTGGCCTCAGATAATGTCTATGTTGTGTTAGTTGGATTCATTGATGCACTTACCCATTTACTCATTTAACAAATATGTATAATGTACAGGCTCAGTGTTAAGTTTTGTGGATATGGTGGTATACAATACAGATATGTTTATATATTATGTAATAGAGACAATACAGTTCTCTTTTCTCAAAAGCTTACAGCCTAGCATTAGAGCTAAATATCACTGAGTGATTTACTATACATAAGCTATATATTACCTTTGTGTTTTTTAACTATACAAAGTTTTGACTTATAATTTTATAAATAATTAATGAACCATAACAAGCCAGATTGATTAGTTTTAAAGTAAGCATGAGAATTAGTTTTTTAACAAATAACAACCTCCCCTCCCAAATTCAAGAAGCATTTTAAAAGCATGCATAATTTCTTATAATTATTTTATCTATTTGAAACCTACAGTTTGTGAAAATATCATAGTATGTTGAAGTGCCAAAATTCTTTAAGGAAAAAAGTTAAGTTACAGAATAAATTCAAGAATAGAGGGATTTGAGATTATTTTTTAATTGTGGCATAACTGCGACAAAATATGAAGTTTTAGCCTCTCACATGTAAATATGCAATGCTATGGTCCAGTGATATTACATAGCATTCATGGTGGACAAAAGCTGATTAAAAAGTACCTTATATACCAAATAGAATTTATAAAGCAGAAAAATATAAAAGAAATAATGTTTTTTAGTATTGCAAAGCATGCTGAAACAAAATAATTAAGTAGTTAAGTCTTAGCTTAATTATAGCTTAGCCAACAATTCAGTGTAAGCTTAACCAAATAAAATAGCCTGGGGGAAATTATGGATTTAGATCCCACACCCATTGTTCATGCAGCAAAAAACATGCTTTGTTAGCATAAACTATCTTGCCACCATCAAATTGGAATATAAGCTGCCCAACCAAATGAAGGCAAAAAGAATGGAGTATGATCAACTTTTCTGAATAATTGTATATTAGCACAGAAAACTATACTAAAGAAAACAAATTGTAAACTTGATCTAGAATGATGTTCAAATGGAAAATTCTGCAGGCTATAAAATGAGGATATAATGGGGAAAATTTAGAGATATGTTTAGACAATCAGTGAAATTATTCTTGCACAAAATCAAGCTGTCAAGATTACTTTATGTGGAACAGAATAGGAATGACCTGATCTTTTCAGAAAATTACAAGTTTAGGATAAAGAATTTTCTAAGTCTTCAACCCATCTTCACCCTTTTATGAATATTCATAAAAATCTTAGCATTTCCTCTTTTCAATCTTTATATACAATTCATCATCAGGCCCTATGCAGATGATCTTTGAGATAGCACTATTCCAACTGTCATAACTTAAATTTACTTTTATTTTACTTGTGGTTGAATTAAATGAATAGCACTTAATGATGCTGTTGACTCTAGGGTCCAGTCCATCTAAACTGTACAACATAGTGGGACAAAACTATTGTTTTATACCAATTTCTCTTACAAAAACATCCTGATTTCCTGTTGTATCAAATATAATCCCTCATCTTCCATTTTCCAGCTTCACTTTCCAACCACTTTTCTGCCATTTGCTGCTCTATGCTTTCTGCTATTAAAATGGCTTGATACTTTCTCCTGCATCATT
Organism: Panthera tigris; assembly: GCF_018350195.1. Taxonomy (NCBI): domain Eukaryota; kingdom Metazoa; phylum Chordata; class Mammalia; order Carnivora; family Felidae; genus Panthera; species Panthera tigris. The sequence goes on from NC_056667.1 coordinate 59,728,089, forward strand.
CATAGGAATGATTGAGTTGTGTATCTACTACTTTTAGTTAATGTTGGAAACTTATTGGCCCCTTGTAATATCATTTCCTTGTGAAGATGTGTTTTGAATTCTAACAAATCTATCTCTGCAATGAAAATTTTGAATATTTTTCATAAATTTGACACTGCAAATAATTCTTATCTTACATTTTTTGTTCCAATCATTGTATTTTCACAAATAGTTGTTGTCAGTCTTTACATTATTATGCTTCAGTAACTAGTTTTCACTTTTATACTTATCTGATTTTCCCTCCTTTTTATATTTTATTCACCTCTTGTTTTTAAATATTTATAGATTTTAGTTTTGTATATTCATTGAATCCACTAATATGTATTAAGTATTCATAATGAACCAGGCACTACACTAGTGAACTAGAAATTCACTAGCGAATTCATTAGAAATTCACTAGTGAATATCAAAGTTGTACCCTCTGCAAAAAACAAAAAACAAACAAACAAACAAAAAAACACTTAAACATGTTTAGTTTTCTATTACTTCTTTAACATATTACCACAGTTTAGTGGCTAAAAATGCCCATTTATTATTTTACAGTTTTGTGGATCAGAGGTCTAGTCGCAATGTGACCCACCTGGGTCCTCTTCTCAGGGCCTCACGAGACCAAAATAAAATTATCAGCTGATCAGCTGTGCTGAGCTTTGATGTGGAAGCTCTGGTTGGGTCCTATTTCCAAGGGGCATCTGGGTGACAGTTGGTTAAGCGTCTGACTTTGCCTCAGGTCGTGATCTCACAATTTGTGAGTTTGAGCCCTGTGTTGGGCTCTGTGCTGGCAGCTCAGAGCCTGGAACCTTCTTCAAAGTCTGTGTCTCCCTGTCTCTCTCTCTCTCTCCGCCACCCACCCCCGCCCCATCTCCCTCCCTCTCTCTCTCTCAAAAATAAATAAAAATTGAAAACAACTCCCATCCAAACTTTTCTAGGTGGCTGACAGAATTCAGTTACTTGGATTTGTATAACTAAAATTCCAATTTTCTTGCCATTTCATCTTGAAGCCAACAACAACACATTGAATCCTCCTTGTGCTTCAAATCTCTGACTTCCTCTTCTGCTACGAAAAAAGAAAGAGCTCTGCTTTGAAGGGTGCATGTGAGCATTATAGACCCACTCACATTATGCAGAATATTCTTCCTTACTTAAGTTCAGCTGATGAGTAGCTTTAATTATACCTGCAAAGCCCTTTTGTCATGTGATATAACATACTCATGAGAGTTTCACCAATGGGCAAAGTTCACAGAAGCCAAAATTCTGCCTGTCATACTTGTGGACTAGAAAATATACATAGGTATCTTCATGGTTTCTTTGTTGGCAAAGACAAAAAACTGGAAACAACCCAAATACGTATCTAAAGAAAAGTGCACAAATGAATGTAAAATGTTTGCGCAATAAAATATTCTGCAGAATTTAAAACTAATAAACTATAGGTACAAAATATAGCAGGGATACATTTTAATAATGTAACATTGAAGAATAAAAGACAAATCAAATTAAAACTAAATCAAAAAACTGAAAATAAATGTAGAAATTAAAAACAAAAACATAACAATAATAAACATGGTTTAGAAATATATATGTCTACAGGGCAATTTAAGAGAGAATCGGGGTAGGAATTTATAAATAGATTTAAGTTAACATAAAAGGATTCATTCTAAAAAGAAACTAACAATTTGCTATAGTGTTAGGTAGTGAGTTCATGTCTATCTTTTGCATTATCAATAGGTATATACATACCTAAGCAAGACAGTCATGGGGAAGATTTTCAAGTGTGTCATGAGCCAAAACTATGATTAATCAAAATTTATGTACTTGTGTCTATCTGTAGAGAACTTCCAATATACTATATTATATGGGGTGCCTACGTGGCTCAGTTAGTTAAGTGTCCGACGTCAGGTCAGGTCATGATCTCATGGCTCATGACTTCAAGCCCTGCATCTGCATCAGTCTCTGCACTGGTGGCATGGAGCCAGTGCTCCATGGGATTCTCTCTCTCCCTCTCTTTCTGCCCCTCAAAATAAATAAATAAACTTTAAAGAAATTTATATAAGGAAAATTACAGAGTGCTTTGAGAAAGTAAAACATGGATCCTGATTGAGGATAGGGAACAAAAACAACCTATCTTTAGAAGTAGTATTTCAGCTGAAATACGAAGGTCCATGATGATAAGAAATTGGTGGAAGTGCAGGGAAAAGCAATTACATCACTCTGGAAATCTGTTTGAAGGCCCTGAGTCTAGACAATTATTAGAAGAGGAGTCTGTTGTGTTTCTGTATCGTGGAGAATGGCATAAGATAGGCAGAAGGGGCAGGGGTCAGATAAAAAGCAGAGAAGTAGCATGATCAAATGTATTTTAAAAAAGATGACTTTACTGACTAAAAAACTTGCAGCTGGACAATAATAGAAGAGAGAAGGTGATGTCTTGAGACCAAGAGGACAACTGAATTAAAATGAGCATGTACTGAATTAAAATAAAATATGTAAGGAAAACTACCATAATACTCATGGCTTTGAACTGAATAAATGGAAGAATGGAGTTATCGTTTACAAAGAAATACTGAGGGTAGAGTAAATTTGAAAAGTTATTAAAAATTGAGAGTCAGGTGCCTGGATGACTCAGTTACTTAAGCATCTGACTCTTGATTTCCACTCAGGCCATGATCCCAGGGTCATGGGGTTGAGCCCCTCATCAGGCTCCATGCTGAGTGTGGTGCCTACTCGAGATTCTCTCTTTCCCTCCCTCCGCCTCTCCCCTGCTTACTTTCTCCCTCTCTTTCTAAAAAAACTAAAAATAAAAATAAAAGATCAGAATTGAACTTAAGCTGGTAAAGCTTATTGTACATTCAAAGGGAGATGTCAAATAGGCAATTGTATATATCAATATGGAGTTCAGGGAAGTGTCAGAAATACATACGTAAATTTTCAAATTATCGGAATAGATGTAACATTTTAAAGCAAGCTGATGGCTGAGAAGATGTAAGAAGTCATCGTAAACTAAATGTAAACTGAGTCCTCGGGCTCCCACATGGATAAACCTCTAAAAAAAGTTGTAGAGTCCAATAAAGTTGTACAAAGTATGTATCATAATATACAATAAATAACATTGTAATGTAATGTAGAAAAGCCTGTGTTTGTGTATGGTGGATATGCAGTGCAAATATAAAACATATGGACAGGAAGTGATTCACAAAAATGTCAGGGTAACAGATGCTCTGAGGAGAGTGGGAAAAGAATGAGATGGGGAGAAATATACAAACGACTTTCCATTTTGGCATTAAAGTTTTATTTCTAAGAAAAACAATTTGAAAGATAGGAAAATTGATTTAATGACTGGTAAGAGACTAGACAAAATAACTGTGTAGAAAATTCTAGTTAGAAGTATTTTTTTCAGAATAAATGGAATAGAGAGATGGGGCCATAATCGAGGAAGGTTATGACTTCTTAGGTATTTTTCCTTTTTGGCTATTATTACGAGTTTGTTACTTCTTTAACTTTGTAAGAAGAGTGGTAGAAACTGTGTTTCAGTGCTGATGGACGGACAACTTTGTTAGGCAAGAGATAATTTCTCATTTTTTTTGTTTTTGTTTTTGTTTTTGGTTGTATTTGCTGTTTGTTAAAAAAGTTACTTGGAAAGTCCTTCGAGGTGCTTGCAGCAGTGAAATTATTTGCCTGAGTTCAGCAGTAAGGATTTGAATACCGTCCTGTGTACTCCATTACAAAATGTTAAAAACAATTAGAATCTTTTTACTTTCATTTTAAGACAATTAAAAAAATTTTTTTAAGTTTTTATTTAAATTCCAGTTAGTTAACATATAGCGTAATACTTTCAGGTGTGCAATATAATGATTCAATATATCCATACATCACTCGATGCTCATCACAACAAGTGAACTCCTTAATCCTCATCACCTAATTAATCCATGCCCCACCTAACTCCCCTCTGGTAACCATCAGTCTCTTCTCTATAGTTAAAAGTCTGGTTCTTGTTTTGCCTCTCACTCTTTTTTTTCCCCCTTTGTTCATTTGTTTTGTCTCTTAAATGCCATGTATGAGTGAAATTACATGGTATTTATCTTTCTCTGACTGACTTATTTAGCTTAGCATAGCACCTGTAGCTCCATCCACATCCATCCTTGTCATTCCAAATGACAAAATTTCATATATATATATATATATATATATATATATATATATATATATATTTAATATATAATATATAATATATAATATATATAAATTCTTCTTTACCCATTCATCAGTCGTTGGACACGTGGGCTGTTTCCATAATTGGCTATTGTAGATAATTCTGCTATAAACATCAGGGTGCATGTATCCCTTTAAATTAGTATTTTTATATTCTTTGGGAAAATACCTATCAGTGTGATCACTGGATCATAGGCTAGTTCTGTTTTTAACTTTTGAAGAATTCCATGGCTGTACCAGCTTGCATTCCCACCAACAGTGGAAGAGAGATCCCTTTCTCAACATCATTGTCAACACCTACTGTTTCTTGTGTTATTGATTTTAGCCATCCTGACAAGTGTGAAGTGATATCTCATTGCAGTTTTGATTTGCATTTCCCTGATGATAAGTGATGTTGAGCATCTTTTCATGTGTCTGTTGGCCACCTGTATGTCTTTTTTGGAAAAATGTCTATTCGTGTCTTCTGCCCATTTCTTAACTGGGTTATTTGTTTTTTGGGTGTTGAGTTTGATAAATTCTTTATATATTTTGGATATTAACTCCTTATCAGATCTGTCATTTGCAAATATCTTCTCCCATTCCATAGGTTGCCTTTAGTTTTGATGATTATTTCTTTCACTGTGCAGAAGCTTTTTATTTTGATATAGTCCCAATACTTTATTTTTGCTTTTGTTTCTCTTACCTCAGGTGACATATCTAGAAATAAGTTGCTAAGGCCAATGTCAAGGGGTTACTGTTCTTCTCTAGGAATTTTATGGTTTTAAGTCTCACATTTAAACTTTCATCCATTTTGAACTTATTTTTGTGTATGGTGTAAGAAAGTTGTCCAGTTTTATTCTTGTGCATGTTGCTGTCCAGTTTTCTCAACACCATTGTTGAAGAGACAATCTTTTTTCCATAGGATATTCTTTCCTGTTTTGTTGAAGATTAATTGACCATATAATTGTGGATCCATTTCTGGGTTTTTGATTCTGTTCTATTGATCTTTATGTCTATTTTTGTGCCAGTACTGTACTGGTTTTGATTACTATAGCTTTTGCTTTTTTGAGGTTCCATACAAATTTTAGGATTATTTGTTCTAGCTCTGTGAAAAATGCTGTTGGTATTTTTATAGGGATTGCATTATATCTATAGATTGCTTTTGGTAGTATAGACATTTTAACTATATTTATTCTTCTTGTCCATGAGTTTGGAATATCTTTCCATGCCTTTGTGTCCTCTTCAATTTCTTTCTCAGTGTTTTATAGTTTTCAGAGTACAGGTCTTTCACCTCTTTAGTTAAGTTTATTCCTAAGTATCTTACTGTTTTTGATGCAATTGTAAATGGGATTGATTCTTTAATTTCTTTTTCCACTGCTTCATTATTGGTGTATAGAGATGAAACTGACTTCTGTATATGGATTTTTTATCCTGTGGTTTTACTGAATTTGTTTACCAGTTCTAGCAGGTTTCGGTGGAATGTTTTGGTTTTTCTATATACAATATCATGTCATCTGCCAATAGTGAAAGTTTTACTTCTTGCTTAGGCAAGAGACAATTCCATCATTATAATGGGAGCAGAAAAGAGAGAAGACAGTGATAGGTATAATCAATTGGTGTACAGGTAGCCCCCACTTTCTCAGAGTTGCAGCACTGTAATAGAAAGCCTACATTAGGATGATGATGATATTCTCAAAAAAGCGAAAATCCTCTTCCAATTTCCTTCAGTTAGAGAAAATAGGTGCTATTTTCAGTCTTTCACAAAAGTGAAATGGTATAACATAAATTTTTTGAAAGTGGGGGAGGGGAGAATATTCTGCTTTTTGCCATTTGTGATTAGGTAAGTTTTCACATGACCACTCTACTTTTGGACAGTGGGAGAAACCTGTATTTGGTTTTGGCAAGCTTAAAAAGTACTTGTGTTTTTGGCTTTTAATTTCTCTAAGGTAAGAGGTAGAGCCCAGATTAGACAACAATGGAGACATTGGAAACTTGAGGTACATGGATATGTGAAATAGTAATTGTGAACAATGGGAGAGCAAAATTATTATAGAATATTTAAAATGTCCAAGAGGTTTTTAGAACCTACTTGAGATTGTGGATGTTGATAAAACTGGCAGCAATTTATATGTATATTTTTCTCAGATCCTTGTCTGCAGTTACAATACAGATTGTTGGTTTGATCTAGATTTGTAATATTTCTCAGAATTTGACTAAAGAGAAAAGAAGCTATGATCTAAAGAGAGAAAAGGCAGCCCCATCTGTTGGCTTGGTTACTTTATGGTGCCATTTGAAATTTTTTGTGCAATATCAGCCTGATTTTGCAAGGTGTATGTGGGCACTAAATGATAGTGCATGATTTGTATTACTTCTAGGCGGACTTTTCACTTCCAGCTATGTAAGGGATGGATATTAGACTATTCTCTGAAAAGTTACAAAATGCATATGGGATTTTGAAGCCTTGCTACTGAGTTCTGTTTGGCCAAGACTTTGTCCTCTTTCCAAACAAGTGTTCCAACTCTTTGAATAGGATTGACCTACTGAGAGTTCAGGAATTAGATGGAATCAAAGGTTGGCAGTTTCACCTTTTCACATAAACCTTTATTCATTAGATTGCCCTATTCCATGGCAATATATCTATGAAGAGGGCTGTTCTCAATGTTGGATCAGGATCAGATTGAATCAGTTTGCTATTCATTTGTTTTTCAATCCAGTGATTAAATCTACTACCACTTAGGATTGTTTAAAAAATATTGATTTATGGTGAATGACTATTATGTATTTGTTCTTCATTTATTGTCCAATAGGCCATGTTTTAGAGAAAGAGTTTTTGAGGCTCATCATAGTAATTTTCATTGGACTATTTTACAAATAACATCATTTTATTATTTGGAACTACCTCTGCTTTAAAAAAAAATGTCCTCAGCTTCAAACTCCAAGTAGCCAAGACTAATTGTAGAAATCCACTCAAATTAGTTTAGGCAAGAAAGGTATGTATAGGTTCAGTAATATAGGGGAATTTAGTAATCAGTCATGTTTTATGCATGGGTATAGACAGTGGTCAAATGATATTTTTAAGACTCTTCCTTTCTACCATTATTTCTTGCCTCCTGACTTAGCTTGGGCTGTTATAAGAAAATACCAAAGACTACATGGCTAAAACAGCATTTATGTGTCATAGCTCTGGAGACTGGGGAATCCAATATTAAGTTGGCAACTGATTTGGTTCCTGGGGAGGACCCTCTACCTGGATTTCAGATGGCTATGTTCTTCCTGTATCCTCATGAGGAGGAGAGAGAAGCTTTGATGTTCCTTCCTCTTCTTATAAAGGCACTCAAGCCACCATGGGGGCTCTACCCTCATGACTTCATCCAAGCCTAGTTAACTCCCAAAGGCCCGACCCCTTAATACCATTACATTTGGGATTAGGGCTTTAACATATGAATTTGAGGGGAGGGAAATGAACATTCAATCCATAACACTTCTCTTTGGTTTGTTTTTTGTTGTTTGTTGTTTGTTGTTTTCTCTCAGACTCCTATTGTAAACAAACTTTCTTAATGTAAAAGGACACCAAGATCCTGGGTGCATATATTTACAATTTTTAAACTGTCCTATAGAGATGATACTGATGTTTAATTAGCTAATATCATGTATTATAAATGTAAAATATGGTTAAGTGAAAAAAAATTATAGAGTATACTCAATCTCCTGAGCTCTCATTATCCCACAGAGATATGCACTTAGGGCAAACATGTCTGAGACTAAGATGGACTCCAGCAGGATTGCAGCCTCCTGAATTATTCTGCATATTTATAAGGAAAGGGAGGTAGGAAACTTCTAGTTGAGCATATTAACAGTGGGAACTTACTGGTCAAGGAGAGCTTCTGGAACTGAGATGAGGAAATGCACCTGCTTCTCCCTTGAGATGGCTAATTGAGACTTGCTGATCATATTCTTGATAAATCTCACCTCATAATTCAGAAGAAAGAGCTACAGGGGCACCTCGGTGGCTCAGTCGGTTGAGCATCTGACTCTTGATTCCAGCTCAGGTCATGATCTCACAGTTTCTGAGTTCAAGCCCAGCATTGGGCTCCACCCTGGCAGCATGGAACCTACTTGGGATTCTCTCTCTCTCACTCTCTGTCCCTCCCCTGCTCATGTGTGCACGCTCTCTCTCTCCCTGCCTCTCTCTCTCTCAAAATAAATAAATAAACATTAAAAATTTTAAAAAGGAAGAAAGAGCTATATTTCCATACCAATTGTTCAGTTCTTGTCTCTCAGCAGTTCCAAGCTTATCTTTTGTACTCTGCTTTGTGATTCTGGGGCTGAGACTTACAAGCCACATTTTTGCTTTGTCAGCTCACTCAGCCAATCATGGAATTAGAGAGATATGGTAGGGTTTTAAGAATAAGTGGGACTTACTCTTCTGTTTGTTCCCTGTGGGCTTCTGGACTGCTTCCTGTTCCTGTAAGCATCACCCCAACAACACTTCCCAGCAAGAGCAGGACTTTCCCATTGCAGCAGCTGAATCCAGCTTGCAGCTTTCCCAACATTTGCAAACCCAGCCTCTTCACCCACCTCTCAGAGACACCAACACCATCTGCCAGTGTCTCATCCTTAGAGGCCTCATCTGAGACCCAAGGACCACACCTCCAAACTCAGAGGCACCAGCCCCAGCGAAACAATGCCTCCTTTTCAGCAGTCCAAATTTCAACTCTTGGAGCTTTTCCTCTAAGTTTCAATGTTTTAATAATTCCAGTCTTTTTCTATTGTTCCTTTGGCTCTAAGGGTGATAGCTACTTTCTGTTTTCTCTTACTCTGTGATACATTAGAGCTATCTTTTTTCACTTATCATATATTTTGCTTTATTAAAAATATTTTTGGATAAAATACTCCTATTCAATAACTGATGTGGTAGGACTGAGTTCTGCCTGATACACTCTCTAAAACCAACTCATAAAAGTTCAGGATAGGATTCTGATTGCTCAAGTTCAGGTCTTGTGTCTCTCTCTAGGCCATTTACTATGCGGGATACAGTGGGACTATGATTGACCCAACTGGGTCAAATGTTCAGGCTTGTCACTGAGGTGAGGGGGCACCCTGATTGATTGTCTCAGCAGGACCATATGGAGTAACAGAGAAATTTTCCAAAGAAACAGATTGCTGCCACTAAAATAATGGGAATGGTAATGCCTCCCGTAGTGAAGTGGGGAGCTTTAACTACCACAGATAGATAGCATAGCACTGCCTATCCACTTATAAGAATAATAGTTTATTAAGTGGTCCAAATTAATGTTATAAACATGACATTGTTTTATTTATTTATTTATTTATTTATTTATTTATTTATTTATTTACTACAGTCATTGTTTCAGCCATATTCTGCAAAACATTTGTTAACTCTCCCCCCCCCCCAAAAAAAATATTGGGTGGATTTCAGAACTTACTGTCACTTTCAATTAGGACAAATCTGTGTGGTTTTAGTCTATAACCTCATCTTCATTTCAACACTTTTTCCCTTCTCTGCCATATGAAAATATCATCCCTCTGCCCTCCACAGCCAGAAGTAAAAGAGAAAGTCATGACTGTTTTCTCCCTATGTGCTGGGAGTTGTATGTTCTGCAGTGTATCAGGATGCACTGATGGGAGAGAGAAAGTTATATACTTCTTTCTTAACAGGTTCTCTTGTAGATTTCTTTCTTGGTTAATTGTGACAGCTTTTCTGGCCACCACAGGTTTTGTCTGTGTGATTAGTGTGCAATGATCTGGGCACATTATAAGTTCTTATGAAGGTGATATGGGTCCTCCCCACCACACAGTGTCCTGATTTGGGAGATCGGGCACAGGCATCCTTGGTAATCGCTGTGACAGTTGCTTTGTTTTTCTTACACAGTGGGACAATTCATGAAGCTACCAAGCGAGTGGCTCAAATACAACTACTTCTAATTTCCCTTGACTAATGGGAAACTCAGATATTTAGACAGAGTGAGCAAGGTCTATGCCACCATTTCCTCCTCCTCCATAGTCCCATGAAGAAATTAGCCATACAATTCATTATTGTGGTAAGATATTTGATGATTAACTTTACGTGTCAACTTGGGTGGACCACCTTGCCTAGATATGTGGTCAAACATTATTCTGGATGTTTTTGTGAGGGTGCTTTTAGATGAAATTTACATTTAAATTGGTGAGCTGTGAATAATGCAGAAATCTCTCTATCACGTGAGTAGGCCTTATCTAATCAGTTAATGCCTGAAAAGAATAAAAGACTTCTTCCCAAATGTGCATCAGTGGTCTTTGGATGTGTACTGCAGCATTCGCTCTTTCCTGGGTCTCCAGCCAGGCTTCCCATCCCGCAAATTTCAGATATACCAGCCTCCAAACTCACGTGAGCCAAATCCTTAAAATCTCTATAGATAGATAATATATAGAGATAGAAATATGGATATAGATATATAAATACAATTAATTATGTTTCTCTGGAGAACCCTGACTAACACCGAAATATTAGCAAACATAGAATACTCTCTTACAAGACTGCAATAATGGTCTTGGTTAATAGAGGTGGATGGATCTTTTGCTCTTGTAGTCTACATTAATAAATGCATCAGTTCTCTTGTTTCCTCTAGGCTGGCCCAACAGCCATTTCCTCCCCTGCTCAGGGCAGATCAGCATATTTGGGGAATGTTTAATAGATGGATTAAATGTCAACTATTTTATCTCTTAGGCACCTTTTATCTCTACAATCTAATATTTTAGATAACTTCTCACTTGGCATGAACTTAGCGTGAACATGGCTATCCCAAGAAGTAGCCATTTGGCACACACACTCCTCCTGACCATTCCCAGCCTAAAATGGGAATGTTGAGGAGCTTCCCGGTGATAGCATAGCTGGTTATGCTCCCTTTTAGTAAACCTTAAAGGAATTGTTTGCTTCCATTTGTTTATGATTTTTATTAGAAAGATGAGTACTTTGTATCTCTTTGAGCACAGTTTCGATGATTTAGGCGATGGGAAAAGTTCCATCCCACCTCCTATTAACCAAGACTGTTTCTGTCTTACATACTGGTAGAGAGTAATTTGATTTTACTGGAGCATCTTACCATAATGATGACATCGTTATTGCCTGGGCCTCTCTGGATACCGCACCTCACAATGGCTCCCTGAATTCCTGCCAGTGGAAACATGTGTGCATTTCCCTCATTGTGAAAATAGAGCAGGAAAATATGGGTAGCCACCTGGCTTGAGTGCTGGCTTGGCCTTTGATATGGGAGCAAATGTTGGCAGGATTATTGGCTTCTGTGTGTCTCTGGGGGAATCTCCACCTGTATAATTCCTTCCTTTGCCATGGGGGCAGCCACTAGGAAACAGGAGGATTGGCACAATGACTGATGTAAGCCACAAGAGTAAGTAGAGACTGTGTATAAGCTTTAAAAACACTGTCCTCCATAAATTTTATGAAAAGATTTCTGCTTCTGGCCAATGTACATATATGGTCCTTAATTTACAACTACTAGAGAGGATGAGGAATCTAGTCAATGTTGAATTTCTTAATGTCTTATTATTATTTTAATGTCTTATGTATCATTTTCTTTAAGAGAGAGGCGCCTGGGTGGCTCTTGGTTTAGCGTCTGACTTCAGCTCAGATCATGATCTCATGGCTCATGGGTTCAAGCCCCTCTTCAGGCTCTGTACTGTCAGCTCAGAGCCTGGAGCCTGCTTCAGATTCTGTGTCTCCCTCTCTCTCTGCCCTTCTCCCACTCAGACTCTGTCTCTCTCTCTCAAAAATAATAAATAAACATTAAAAAGTTATTTTCTTTAAGAGAATTACATACCAGAATAGCTCAAGTGACCTTCTTGGATCCTTTTAAACAAATATACATTTAAAATTGTTGACGAAATATTGAGAAAATTTAAAAAATTTTTTTTTCAACGTTTTTTATTTATTTTTGGGACAGAGAGAGACAGAGCATGAACGGGGGAGGGGCAGAGAGAGAGGGAAACACAGAATTGGAAACAGGCTCCAGGCTCCGAGCCATCAGCCCAGAGCCTGACGCGGGGCTCGAACTCACGGACCGCGAGATCGTGACCTGGCTGAAGTCGGACGCTTAACCGACTGTGCCACCCAGGCGCCCCGAGAAAATTTTTAAATAGCAAAACCGATCCTATTCTTCCTTGTTTATAAAATAGGTTGTGGTGTGCTTATTTGAAAAACTTCAAAATTATATCCTGTAAGAAGTTAGATCAGGGCAAGAAAATTGTGAATTGTGACAAATTCAGTCAAATAGACCTAACGGAGAAAAATAAGTTAAAATTATTCCTAGCATTTTTCTGAAGTAGAAATGTAAAAAAAAGTCTTCATTAAAAAGTAGGCGTGCATTTGGAACCATTATCCTTACTTGCCAAATGACATAAAACAAGATACATTAATGACAAAGAATTTGACAGTAGTTAAAATAGCCTGCTGCCACTATCAGTACCCTTCCTATTAATGTGAGGGTTGAGAAGTACTGCACTTAAAAACTTGCTTCTTTCAAAATATGTATTTTCTTTTGCAAAAAAGTATGAAGAAAAATAATGTCAACATAAACATCTGGCATCATACATTTTGAGGACAGTGTTTCCTTTAATGTTCCAGTTTTCCCTTACTCTCTAGGACACTGAAAAGGACCTATTTTAGGACATTTTAATTGTTGACATAATCAGACCAAGTAACTAGATAAGGTGTCCTACAGAAAATTAGGACAGTAAAGGAAAACAGTTATCAAGGGGCAAATATCTAGTTAGTGACTCAATTCTTTGGAATTTTCAGTTGTACATGAATTAAATGATATTGTATTTGAACAGCAAACTGAGATTCCTGTTCAAATATAGATGTTGATATTATTGCATATTACATCATTGTTTGAAAAGGTAAAATTTAGTTTAAATTAAATGATTTGTAGGATAATAAAACATGATATAAAATTGAAAATATGAGGATATGAGAAAATTTGACAACCAACATGGTTTATAAGTTGTTATCTTATTTAGATGACAAACTCAACAAAAGCATTCAACAACATTTGACATAGTAACATTTAACATATTAACCAATAAATTAGTGATATGACACACGACCGTGGAGAACTTTCAGTAAAAATTTTGGAAACTCTGGGGTGGCTGGATGGCTCAGTGGGGCGCGTGGGTAGCCCAGTTGATTAAGTGTCCAATTCTTGATATCAGCTCAGGTCATGATTTCACGATTCGCAAGAAAGAGCCCTACATTGGCTTCTGTGCTAAAAGCGTGGAGCCTGCTTGGGATTCTCTCTCTCCTTGCTCTCTGACTCCCCTGCTCACTCTCTTTCTCTCTCAAAAGAAATAAACATTTAAAAATAAATAAGTAAAAAATAAAATTTTCAGAAGTCTTCATTCTCTAAAATTTAACTGAAAAAATATAGAAGCAACCAGAGGCATTTGTTGGCACCTTACTATAATTGAGGTTTTGCATAATGCACTGGTAAGGTCAGAATATTTTTGCAAGCATTTAATACAAACCCACAAATGGAGGATGGAAAGTGTACAACTTTAGGAATCAGATTCTTGACACCACTCTGCCTTTTGTCACCTTAAGCAAGTGCCATTTAATTCCTTAAAGACATAATTTATTGCTCCAGCACAAATGAAATAATATATATGCATATAGAAGTGCTTTGTGCAAAAAAAAAAAAAAGTGCTTTATGCATTATAACAGGCAATACAGGATTAAGTTAAACATAGAATTTTAGGCTCTCTTCTGGAGGCCATGCCCATCCAGGGAGATTTATTAGAATATAGGAGTGGCCAATAAAGAGGAGGTATACAAATATTAAGATATGCTTTGTTAGAAAAACAAAAGTACGACAGTTTTATAATAAGAACATTAGAATGTGAATTTTATGTTTTTATAAAGGGATGAGTTTAAAACTGTAAGAATCATAGATTTAGTATGTAATGTTTTATTCTAATTTTTTGAAAACCGTGCATCTCTAGTGTGAAATTCATTCATTAACATAAGTTAATCAACATATATTCCCCATAAATGATAATTTTCTATAGGTCAGTATTTAACTTCAGAGAAAAGAACAATGAGTATTCATCTGATAATTCAATGGACATATTCATCCAGTCATGTAATATAATTACACTTTTTTATATGTTATAATATTAGAACTCAGGACAGTGATCCTGGGCTATCATAAACTGCAACAAGAAGGAAAAATGTATTTAGCAGATTTCCAGGCATGGGTTTTTCCTTGTGAGAGAAGCTGTGACAAGGAGATAGGTCTGTCATCTCAGAGGGCTGTTTTTGGCAGAGACAGTCATTTTCCAGAACCTGGTTTTTGGCATAAGTGCAAAGAAAGGGGTGCTTGAACAAGCAGTGCTGAGAGGTCAGTTCGAATACAAGAGAAGAACATTGTAGTGAATGACTGCAAAGAAAACAAAATGATTTTAGCAGATTCTAAGACAGCCTATTTTACTGAGAGTGATATCTAAAGAGAAATTTTAGGAAGCTTTACTAGGTGTTTGCAGTGGGAAATACTCATCAAATCTATAAGAAACTTATCACGAAATGTTTATATATATATATATATATATATATATATATACACATACACTCACACACACACACACGCGCACACACACACACACACACACACACACACACACATACATATATACATACACTTATACTTAGGAATTTTGAATTTAGATTTAAGGGCAGGGTTATTTGTTTTAGAAGCAGTAGTGGTATCAAAGTAGCCCCAAGGTGACTCACCTTATATTCAAGATCAAAAAAGAAAAATACATACATATTTCATAGCACATTACTTAATTGCAGGATAATATAAATCTTTTCTGTAGTTAACACAAGGGCTTCTGCTAACTGTATATATCCTCTCCTGTAGGGTACTAAATCCAAGTTCATTCATATATATAATTTCTTTGTTTAGTCATATCTTCCTCAGAGTGTAATATCTCACTTTAATATCTTTTGGATAGAAAATATATTTTATTAAAATTTCTTGTTGCTTTTCAGTTTTCAGTTTATCTAGCAGTTGTAAAATTTCAATAACTCAATTTTAATGTTTTCCTAACTTTTCTAACTCAATTTTTAAACATTTTATTATTTTTTATTTTTCTGTAGGAATAATATTTCCTGTATTTAGGTATATTTATATAAACTTACTTTGCCTCATGCGTGAAACTTCAACAAAATATGCAGTTTTATTTTGTTTATAACATTTTTTGATCAGGTAATCAGTATTTTGTAAAACACCATGTCAACTTTTGATATATTTAAAAATAAATTTCAATAACATTTAAATAATTAGTGGTAGATTATGTGAGATTGAGGCAAAAACTTTTATATTGAACCGTAAGGACTTATGAATTAATTTTTAATCTGCATGAAAATTACAAAATTGTTCTAAAACTATTATTGTTGTTGTTATGATACGATGATGATGATGATGATGATGATGATGATGATGATGATTTAATAGTCTTTGTTTATTAGAGCAGTTTTGGGTTCAGAACAAAATTAACCATAAGGTATAGAGATTTCACACAAACCTCTTGGTTTGGTCTTTCCAAACCCACCAGAATGGTACATTTAGTACAATGATGAACCTGCATTGAAACATCATTATCACTCAAAATTCATAGTTTACATTACATTTTATTTTCGGTGTTGTACATTCTAAGGGTTTGGACAAATGTGTGACGACCTGCATTCACCATCATTGTATCATGCGGAGTAGTTTCATTGCCCTAAAAACCCTCTATGCTCTGCCTATTCATCCCTCTCTGTCCCTAACCCCTGTCACACACTGATATTTTTATTTTTCCTGTAGTTTGCCTTTTCCAGAATATCATATAGTTGGAATCATAAAATATGTGCGTAGCCTTTTCAGATTGGCTTCCTTCATTTACTAATATGCATTTTCTCCGTGGGCAATTTTGTGGGTCGATAGTTTTGGCTTCTTTTTTTTATTTAAAACAATTTTTAATGTTTGTTTTATTTTTGAGAGAGAGAGAGAGAGAGACAGAGACAGAGCATGAGCAGGGGAGGGGCAGAGAGAGAGGGAAACACAGAATCTGAAGCAGGCTCTGGACTCTGAGCTGTCAGGATAGAGTCCAAGGCAGGCCTCAAACCACAAACTCTGAGATTATAACCTGAGCTGAAGTAGGACACTTAACCAACTGAGCCACCCAAATGCCCCTGGCTTCTTTTTAATGCTGAATAGTATTCCATTGTCTGCATGTACCATAATCAATTTATCCATTGATGTACTGGAAAAATTCTTGGTTGCTTTCTATTTTGGCAAATGTGAATAAACCTGCTATAAAAATCATGTTTTTGTGTGAACATAAGTTCTCAACACCTTTGAGTAAATACAAGGAGTATTATTACTGGATGTTATGGTAAGTGTATGTTTAGTTTCGTAAAAATGTCCAAACTGTTCTCCCAAGTGGTTATATCACCTGAATTACAAATTCCACATTCCACTTGTTCATTGCAGTATGTAGGTACAGCACTGTTCCAAGTGACTGAGAGGTCCCGTGCTCTACACCATCAACTGCATTTGGTGTTGTAGTGTTCTGGGTTTTGATCATTCTAATATATGCAGTGGTATCTCATCACTGTTATGGCTTGAATTTCCCTGATGACATATGCTATGGTGCATCCTTTTGTATGCTTATTTACATTTGTATATCTTCCTTGGTAAGGTGACTGTTTAGAACTTTCACCCATTTTTAAATCAGACTGTATGTTTTTTTACTTTTGAATTTTAACATTCTTCATATATTTTAGATAACATTTTCAGATATGTCTTTTGCAAATATTATCTCCCAGGCTTGGGCCTGTCTTTTAATTCTCTTGACAATGACTTTCAAAAGGCAGATATTTTTAATTTTAATAAAGTCCATCTTGTCAATTCTTTGTTTCATAAATAGTGCTTTTAATATTGTATCTACAAAGTTACCAGGAAACACAAGTTCATCTAGGTTTTCGATTATGTTATCATCTGGAAGATTTATAGTTTTGCAATTTATATTTAGGCCTGTGATCCTATGTGTGTTAACTTTTGGGAAGGAAATGTGATCTGAATCTATATTAATCTTTTGCATGTGCATGTTCAGTGATTCCAGCAGTATTTGTGGGAGAAACTTTCTTTTCTCAATGTATTGCCTTTAATCTTTTATCAAAGATCAGTTGGGCCACTTGGGTGGCTCAGTGGGTTAAGCCTCTGATTCTTGCTTGCAGTTTAGGTCATGAGATCAAGCCCTGCATCCAGCTGGGTGCTGATAGCCTGGAGCCTGCTTGAGATTCTCTCTCTCCCTCTTTTTTCTTCCCTACTCCCACTCACACTCTTTCTCTCTGTCTCTCTGTCTCTGTCTCTCTCTGTCTCTCTCACACACACACACACACACACACATGCAAAATAAGTAAATAATCATTAAAATAAGATCAGTTGACTTTATTTATGTGGGTCCATTTCTCGGCTCTCTATTATTTTTTTTTCCTAAACATTTAGCATTCTTGATGTTCTCTGAGCTTTCTGGTCCTGTGGATTGGTATCTGACATTAATTTGTGGGAATTTTCAGTTATTATTTCAAATATTTCTTCTCTTTCTTTTGCATTGTTTTGGTATTCCCATCATGCATGTTTTACCTTTTATAGTTGTTCCACAGTTATCGAATATTCTTCTCTGGTTATGTCAGTCTTTCTTATGCTTGCTTTTCAGATATTCCCAAACTCACAAATTCTTCCTCAGCTATAACCAGTTGCTAATGGTCCCAAAACAGGAATTAAAAAAAAATTATTACAGTGTTTTTGATTCCTAGCATTTCTTTTTTTTTTCTTAGAATTTTCATCTCTCTGCTTATGTTGCCCACCTGTTTTTTATGTTGTCTACCTATTAGAGCCCTTAGCATATTAATCATAGTTGTATTAAATTTTTTTCACCTAATTCCCACATCTCTGCCATATCTATGTCTGGTCTAGTGATTGCTATTTCTTTCCATACTGTATGTTTTTTTGCCTGTTAATATGCCTAGTAATTTTTTGTTGATAGTAGGCATGATGTACTGGGTAAAAGAATCTTCTGTAAATGGGTCTTTAGTAATGTGGTGATAAGATGTATCAGAAGGAAAAGTGTTCTATAGTCCTATGATTAGGTCTCAGTCTTTAAGTAGATGTGTGCTTAACTATGAACTTCATTCATGCTTCTTAGTCCCCCTCCTCCCTTAAAGTGGGGCAGGATGGATAGAGTGGGCTAGAGTTGGATACTTCCCTTCTCCTACATGGGAAGTGAGAGTTTGCTAGAAGTGGGTAGTTCTCTTCCTCCAGGTGAGTTGGGTTCTGGTTAAACAGATTCACCTGAAGGCAGACCTTATTAAGAGAACAGAGTGCTCTGGCATGTTTCAAAATGGTTCCTCTGCCCCTCCTCTTGCTGAAAGCACAAGGGGATTTTTCTCTGATATTTACTGCAGTAACTTGTTAGAACATCAGGAAGTAAAACTCACAGAAGTGTGGGGGCCTCCCAAAGACTGTGTCCTCTGGAGATTGTGTCTCTCAAGCTTGTCCACACCGAGTTTCCAGCAAATCATTGATTACAGTTCAGTATTTCCTACCCTAGCACTGGCTCCCACGCAGATTTCTGCTCCCAGGACTCTATTCCGGTAAGTTGTGATTCTGTGTGTTTATCTGTTATCTCTCCAATTTTGAGGACAGCAATTTGCCCTGTGACCTTACTTCTCTGATGAGTGTAAGAAGAGTTGTTAATTTTTCAGTTTGTTCAGCTTATTACTTGTTGTTAGGATGAAGTGGCAACTTCCAAGCTTATTATATGCTGGGCCAGCACTCAAATCATTTTTATAAGGCAAAAATCTCTTGATTCTGGAAAAAAAGTTATCCCTTTTTCTGCACCTGTAAAACCATACTGCCAAGCTGACGCCACCATGTAACTACTAATCCTTTCCTTTCAAATTATAGTAAGCATTTTAAAAAAGAATACTGTTTTCATAATACTGAAGACAAAATTTGTTTTCTAGTACGTTTTGAAATATTGCATATTGCCTTGAAAATAAATTTAAATAAAATATTTTCAGTCCTACTAATTGCATGTTTAAGCAATACTGTCTGCTGATCCCTTTTGCCCATATTTTGGCACCTATTTTCAGTACTCACAAACCTTAAGTAACTGTTCAGGAATCTCATCTAATTAATTTCACAAATATGCTTTACCTTTTTTCTTCCATTTCCATATTTATACATAGTACATTTTCTGGTTGAAATATCTTTTCAAACATAACTGCCTGTCACCTCTCTTAATTGTGCATTAAGGCTTAAATACTACCTCCCACGTGGATCTTATTATTTAGTCTGTTGATTGCCTCAGCTTTTATTACGTCATGTAGTTTTTTCAGTTATTTTCAACAGTTTACAATCTAACCTTCTCTACTTTCTATGTGTAAGACTTTGCAAATAGGTTTTTGTTTTTACCATGTGGAGAGCCAAAGGTAAAATTTCCCTAAGGTCTCAGTATAAGAAAAATTTATAATTCCAATAAACATGAGGTATATTTTAAATTCACAGACATTAGCCCTTGTAATAGATCCTATTTTCTTTCTTTTGGAAGCTCAGGATCAAACTTGCGTGTTGTATGTTAGAATTGTAGAGCATCTTATGGCCTTAGTTTTGTATAAATCTGTTTTGCTAGTTTTTTTTTTTTTCATATTTTTTCCTTTTCTAATTTCCTTTTTGTCCTGGTAGCTTTCATTTTTTTTTTTTTTTTACATTTTTATATTCTTGAAACATCTCTGTAGACCACCTACAAATATCTATATATCTAAGAGAGTATGAGGAAATAAAACTGTGTGAAAATAATTATCTCTATCTGGAGAATTAATCCCAAAGTAGGAAGTACACAAGAAAATGATTTGATATTTAGGATAATATATTTAAACTTCTACATTTATATCCTGTTTAAAAGGAAACAAAAATTAGGAATTTAACGTGGAAATGAAAGAAGTACATGTATGCACTTTAAAAAATAAGGATACACACGTGTGTCTCCCTCTTTCGGCGCTGAAGGCCCTGTTCCACTACGTGCTAGGACAATGACCTAGTCACAGCAGAAGACCTTTAACCTCTCCTAGAATTGCCCTTACCTAAAGTACATTGCCTTGACCAAAGCCACGGTCCTCCTTAAGGGTAGCCTACACCCAATAACTAGTTGATATTGGGACTTTAAAAACCTGGCTCCCTTGCCCCCATTCAGTATAGCTCTGTAGTACCAGCCTAGCTTCAGAGCTCCCTGTGGAGTAAATTGGTGCTTTTGTTATGACCGCCTCCTGATCCAGCTTCAGCTACTACTCTGCATCATGTGACCTATAGCCTGTACATAGATGGTTGGATACCTAGATAGATGAATCATAGATAGAAATATAGACTTGCAGATTGATCAAAAGATAGCAGATGCACAGATGCAGCATAGATACTACATTTGTTCTTAGCAAAACGTCAGAGAAGTGAGACATGCCTGTGTAGATTGACAAGGAAGTCTGGTATCTGCCTACAGTACAAGGTAAATAAATACAACTGAACAAAGTGGACAGACTTCCATGACACTTGGAAATCACCTAAAAACACCAGTCATAAGCTATCATTTCTTATTCGCACAGGAATATGTTTAATTTTTTCATGTTACATTATGGTTGAGGGCTAATTTTCATCCAGCTGAATAAAGAACTGATCTTACCAACTGGGAGGCAACAATTAAGGCCTCTAGAACCAGCTGCTTGGGTTTGAATTCAGCAGCTCCATTTATTCAATGTGTGACCTTGGAGCAGTTAATTATACTCTCTGGGTCTCTTTTTCCTTATTTGTAACATGAACATAATAAGAATAACTATGTCACAGGGTTGTTGGGATGCTACACCAACCTAATATAAAATGCTTAGAAAAGAGTCTGGCAAATGCAAATGTGAACTGTAGTTATTATTTTTTTGGAGTTTGCATCACCCAGTTC
Source organism: Panthera tigris (assembly GCF_018350195.1). Lineage (NCBI taxonomy): Eukaryota > Metazoa > Chordata > Mammalia > Carnivora > Felidae > Panthera > Panthera tigris. The sequence continues at coordinate 59,749,368 of NC_056667.1, forward strand.
TATGCATGTAGCTCTTTGGGAGGGGTGGGTATTATCTTGACCAGCTGTTTCATACACCTTAGATAGATAACACTGTAGCACAAAGTTACTTAGAGCATGATAGAATTAATGACAATGAAAAGGTAGACACGTGAATTGTTTCTTTGACGTTTGAGTATTATAAGAACAAAATAGATTTTAAAAACTAAAGATACCTGAAAGTACCACAAACTATAGTTAGGCTATTAGGTTACAGTCCTATTTAAAGAGGTGTTCTGGATAATTCAGGCACCAAATTAGAGGGATGTATTGTGGTGGTTTTAAAATATGTGCATAAGGGTACCTGGGTGGCTCAGTCAGTTAAGCATCTGACTTCAGCTCAGGTCATGATCTCACAGTCCGTGGGTTCGAGCCCTGCATCAGGCTCTGTGCTGACAGCTCAGAGCCTGGAGCCTGCTTCAGATTCTGTGTCTCCCTCTCTCTCTGCCCTTCCCCTGATCGTGCTCTGTTTCTCTCTCTCAAAATAAATAAACACTAAAATAAATTTTAAAACGTGTATAATTTCTTTTTCTTCCGACCTTATTGAGCTATAATTGACATATAACATGCATCAGTTTAAGATGCACAACCTAATGATTTGACATATGTATATATTGTGAAATGATTACCACAATGTTAGTTTACATGTCCATCACCTCACGTAGTTATAATTTGTATGCATCTGCGTATATGTGCGTGTGTGGTGAAAACTTCTAAAACCTACTCTCAACATTCAAACATATAATACAATATTGTAACAATTATATCTCCAGAAATTATCCATCTTAAAATGGAAGTTCATACCCTTTGATCACCTTCACTTATTTTCCCCACTCCCTATTCCCCACCCCTAGAAACCACCTTTCTATTTTCATTTTTATAAGTTTTTAAGATTTCACATATAAGTGACTTTCTCTAACTTATGTAACAGCATAATGCCCTCAAGAGCCATCTATATTGTTACAATGGCAGGATTTCAGGGCACCTGGGTGGCTCAGTCAGTTGAGACTCTGCCTTCTGCTCAGGTCATGATCTCATAATTTGTGAGTTTGAGTTCTGCATTGGGCTTGCTGCTGTCAGTGCACAGCCTGCTTTGGATCCTCTGTCCCCCTCTCTCCCTCTGCCCCACCCCCCCTCCCTCCACAGCCTATGTGCTCTCTAAAAAATAAATAAAACATTTTAAAAACAGGCAGGATTTCCTTTTTTAAGGCTAATATTCCATTGTGTGTGTGTATGTGTGTGTGTGTGTGTGTATATATATATATACATATATATCATAATTTTTTAAATCTATTCATCCATCAATGGATACTTAGGTTATTTCCAAGTCTTGGCTATTATAAATAATATTGCAATAAACATTGGAGTGTGGAGGGGCACCTGGGTGGCTTAGTCCTTTTAGTGTTTGACTTCAGCTCAGGTCCTGATCTCACAGTTTGGTCCATGAGTTTGAGCCCCGCGTTGGGCTCTGTGCTGACAGCTCAGCCTGGAGTCTGCTTTGGATTCTGTGTCTCCCTCTCTCTCTGCCCATCTCCCACTCATGCTCTGTCTCTCTCTCAAAAATAAATGTTAAAAAAAATTTAAAAAAGCATTGGAGGGTGGATATCTCTTTGATATAGTGACTTCATTTCTTTCAGATATATACACAGGAGTGGAACTGCTAGATCATATGGTAGTTGTATTTTTAATTTTTTGAGGAACCTCCATATTGTTTTCCATAGTGACTGTACCAATATAAATTCCTATGAACAATATATAAAGGTACGCTTTTCTTCACATCCTCCCAACACTTAACCCTTGTCATTTGGTAATAGCCATTTTAACAGGTGTGAGGCGATATCTCATAGTGGTTTTGATTTGCATCAAATGAGAATTGCATCAAATGAGAATTGATGGTGAGCATTTTTCAAGTACCAGGAGGTCACTTGACTGTTTTTTTGGAAGAATGTCTATCCAGGTCCTTTGCCCATTTTTAGATTGGATTTGCTTCTTAGCTACTGAGTTGTATGAGATCCTATGTATGTTGGATATTAATCCCTTATCAGATGTGGTTTGCAAATACTTTTTCCCATCTCATAGGATGTCTTTTCATTTTATTGACCATTTCTTTCACTATGCAGAAAATTTTTAGTTTGATGTAGTCCCACATATTTACTTTTGATTTTGTTGCTTTGAGTATCATATCCATAAAATCACGGACAAGATCAATAAAAAGGAGTCTCCCCCTCCCAACCATATTTTCTACTGGGAGTTTTAGGGTTTCAGGTCTTAAGTTTAAGTTCTTAATCCATTTTTATTTTTTACAAGTGGTTTAAGATAGGGATCTGATCATTCTTTTGCATGTGAATATCCAGTTTTCCCAGCGCCATTTATTGAAGAGACTATCTTTTATCCATTGAGTATTCTTGGCTCCATTCTCAAATATTAGTTGACCATATATGCATAGGTTTTATTCTGGGCTCTTGATTCTGTTCCATTGGTTTATATTATGTTTTTATGTCAGTACCATACTGTTCTCATTACTTTAACTTTGTAGTATAGTTTGAAATCAGGAAGTGTAATGCCTTCACCTCTGTTCTTCTTAGAATTGTTTTGTGTTGTTAGGGTCTTATGGGGTTTTATATGAATTTTAGAATTTTTTCTATTTCTCTAAAGCATGACTTAGAATTTGATAGCGATTGCATTCAATCTAAAATATCTATGGATATTTTAACAATATTCATTTTTCCAACTCATGAACAGCTATTTTTCCATTTATTATATATTCTTCAATTTTTTTTCATCAATCTTACTGTTTTCATTGTACAGCTCTTACGCTTCCTTGGTTAAATTTATTACTAAGTATTTTATTGTTTTTGGTGCTATTATAAATGGGTTTCTCTATTTCTCCTTCAGATACCTCATTGTTAGTGTATGGAAACACAACTGATCTTTTGTATATTGACTTTATATCCTACAACTTTATGAAATTTGCTTATTCTGTTTTTTGGTGGCATCTTTAGATATTTCTATATATAAGACATCATCTACAAAAATGACTATTTTACTTCTTTATTTCTGATTTGGAAGCCTATCTTTTTTTGCCAGACTTGTTCTTTCTAGGACTTCCAGTAATATGTTTAATAGTAGTGGTGACAATGTGAACCCTTGTCATCTTCCTAATATTTGAGGGATGGTTTTCATTTTTTCACCATTGAGTGTTATGTTTGCTCTGGGCTGGTCATGCATGGGTTTTATCATGTTGAGTGTTTTTATCATGAATAGATGGTAAATTTTGTTAAATATTTTTTTTCTGCATCTATTGAAGTGATCATGTGATTTATATCTTTTATTCTATTGTGATGTATCACATTTATTGTTTTGCATTCATTGACCCATCTTACAGCCTAAAGTTGAATCCCACTTGATTATGGTGTATGATTTCTCTCACGTGTTGTTGAATTCAGTTTGATAGTATTTTGGTGAGAATTTTTGCATCTATATTCATCATGTATATTGGCTTATAGTTCTCTTTTCTTGTAGTGCCCTAATCTGGTATTGGTATGAGGGTAATGCTGTCCTCATAAAATGATTTTGCAATTTTCCCTCTTCAGTTTTTTTGGAAGTGTTTGAGAAAAGTTGGCATTAATCTTGAAATGTTTAATAGAATTCAGAAGTGAAATTATCTGGTCCTGGGCTTTTTTGTTGTTTTTTGTTAGGAGGTTTTTGATTACTGATTCAATCTCCTTAATCGTCATGGGTCTATGCATATTTTCAATTTCTTTCTGACTCAGTCTTGGCAGGTTGTATGTTTCTAGGAATTTAGGTTGTCCAATCTCTTAGGATTCTTTTAATTTCTGTGGTAACGGTTTTAATGTCTCCTTTTTCATTTACAATTTTCTTTATTAAAGTCATCTCCCTTTTTTCTTGTTTAACTAAAAAATGTGTCTATTTTGTTTACCTCTTCACAGAACCAATTCTTGGTTTTGTTAATCTTTTCTATTTCCTATTCTCTATTTCATTTATGTCTGCTGTAATCTTTATTATTTCCTTTCTTATGCTAATTTTCAGCTTTATTTATACTCTTTCTATTCCTTGAGATATAAAGCTAGGTAGCTTATTTGAGATCTTTCATATTTCTTGATGTATACATTTGTCACTACAATCTTCTCTTATGACTACTCTTATTGCATTTCATAATTTCATATGTTGTGTTCCCATTTTTGTTTTGCTCAGATTCTTAGAATTGTTCTTTTTTCCTTCTTTGATACCTTCGTTGTTCACATGTTTGTAAATTCTGATATACTTTCCCTATCAAAAAGGGGATTTAATTTCCTCTCCCCTTGAAAACGGGCCATGTTTGGGACAGCCCAGAATGGGGTAGAAAGAACACTGTTGTTTCTATCTTAACAAAGGGCATGCAGGTTTTCCTGGTAAGTCTTTGAATACTGGCTCTGGGTGTTCCTTTAATCACCATTAAAGAAGTCCAATTACCATGTGACTATCTTGTGGAAAGAGTAGAAAGAGGGAGAGAGACCCACAGAAATGCCACAGAAATGCCAGAGGAGGCTAAATGTTCCAGTTCCTGTTGACACCTTCCTAGCCCAGGTGCCAGGCAGATATACAAGTGATTAAGCGTCAAGATGACCCCATGAGAGAACCCAAGTAAGAACTGTAAGGCCAGTCATTCCCCAATCTGGAGCAAAATAAAACATTATTCATATTTTAAACCACTCTTCTGCAGTGGTTTATCACACAGCCTAAGATAACTACAATAGACACAAACCCTTTCTACATTCTAAATTAGTTGATTATCTCTTTATGTAAAGGGATGAATACAAGAATCAAAACTCATACAACAGACATTCAACAAAAAAAAATTAAAATATATTTTTTTAAATATTAGAGATACTGTTAAATATATTTAAATTCTTCAAAGCAGTAATGAAATAGAATCCTTGCTGCCTCAAATACTACTACCATGGAGTTTCCTTTATTTATTTCAGAAGTGTGACTAGAAGAAGACTCTCCTCAACCTAATATTGAGCAATGAAAACGGGAATGATGTAAAGTCATAAATTTTACTTAGGGTCATAAGAAACTCACTACCTAGTCTCTAATAGAATTATGTTATAGTAGTGAGTATACATAATATTTCAAGACAGCAAGACCTATGAGAGTTTTCTAGCATGGTCTGTGCTTTCATGTTACTCATTGTTGTAACTTGTGAAAATTATCTTTTTAGAATAAAATAGCTTGTGATTCCAATGAAGCAGGAACACTACTGACAATTTATGAAGGCTGTTCTTTGAGGATAGAGGAACAGACACATGGCTAATGGCCAACAGTCTTGGTGTGCAAGCTCAGAATTTCCCAAGAGGGCCCTGGCTCAATAAAAGTTTCTATTTTCTAATGGAAATCTATATAGATTTTTAGATGCTAGGATAAGCATTTGAAATTATTCATTACACTGATACTTTCTATAACAATTTATAAAGCAATTGGACCTATTTATTCCTGGATAGGAGAGTCTGAACTATTGGCATATTTTCTTGCCAAATATTTCTTTGCATATGTATTCTCAGAGCACTTTAGAAAGAGGCTGTTTTTGTGAATCTACTATGCTTGATTGGTTGTTCTTTTAGACAATAAGGGTTGGAAAGTGAATGATTTATTAAAGGATTGCTATATTAGTTTTAAACTGTAAAACTTTTTTTTTATTGTAGGTAAGCACATCTTTATGAATGAATTCAAAAGTACAATTCTCACCAGTATTTGGAGGCAGATACTAATGCTCTGAAGTCTCTATTGAGACTTGGTTTGTCACCTGTGGAAAACTAATTCTGAATAAGTAACATTGAGATTAGTCATTCTAGCCTCTACTGAATTGTGGTTGTTCAAGCTTCACTAGAACCTTCCTCATCTTCTGGCACCTGAGAATTGTATATCTCACCTGTGACCAAAAACTGAAACTGAACCAATAGAATTGACATGCCCAGAATGGAAACATGAATGTTGGCAGTTGAGGGGGAGGACTCTCAGAGGAGGTGCAAGTTAATATGACAACTCCACTGAAGCATGTCATCACTAAAGGAAAGAGACTCTAGCCTATGCAAGCTGTTTTTCATTATTATGCTGAATTTCTAGAAGAGAATATTAAGTTTCTTTATAATGTAGATAACTTTTTTCCTCAGCATTTCTTCAAGTTAGTTAAAGAACCATTGTGAGGCTTCTGAAACTCCAGTGGTTTTATGTGCACTCAGAAATCCTAGTATCCAGGTATATTAAAGTCCCCACGGGAAAAGGGAAGCAGTAACAGCATTCTATCCAAAATTGTGTCAGGTAGTAATATGCCTTCTGACCAAGATTCAAGACAACAAAATACACACCCACATAGATGAAGATAAAAGGAGTAGATTTTTAGTATTAGCTTTATTTTTCCCTCTTTAGAAACAGTATTTCCATTTTCTTACAATAGAGTTCTCTATATCTTGCCCTCCTACTTTGTACTTTCCCTATTCATTCATTAAAGCCTTGGAGTTAGCACATTGTCAAATTAATTGTATAATGATCAAAAAGTAAATTAATTTAGGAGACACTATTATCTATTTGGGGGTAGAAAAGGCCTATTCTTTCTTTAGAATGCAGAAAAAATGAAAAATCATTGGTTTTTATTCATCCATTATACACACACACACACACACACACACACATATGTATGTATATTTGTGCGTGTGTGTGTGTATGTATTTATATGTATATAATTTTCTTCATTGAAACTTTGGCTCAGGGGTAGGTATTAAGTACAGTTTTGTTCCTTTTATATGTAAATAGGTGAAGACCCATTTGAAGTCAGGGAAGGACAGTATCATGATTCCATACTAAGGAGAAGACAGTCATTAATATTCATAATAATGTAATACACCAAGAAAGAGGGAAATGAAGGCATATATCATTTAAACAGAAGTTTTGGAGGGGCACCTGGGTAGCTCAGTTAGTTGAGGATCTGACTCTTGATTTTGGTTCAGGTCATGATCCCAGGGTCATGGGATTGAGCCCCAAATGGGGCTCCATGCTGAGTGTGGAGCTTGCTTGGGATTTTGTCTCTCCCTCCTTCCCTCCCTCCCTCCCTCCCTCCCTCCTTCCCCCTTCCCCCCCCCTCCCTCCCTCCCTCCCTCCCTCCTTCCCCCTCTCCCTCCCTCCCTCCTTCCCCCTCTCCCTCCCTCCCTCCTTCCCCCTCTCCCTCCCTCCCTCCTTCCCCTCTCCCTCCCTCCCTCCTTCCCCTCTCCCTCCCTCCCTCCTTCCCCTTCTCCCTCCCTCCCTCCTTCCCCCTTCCCCCTTCCCCCTTCCCCCCTCCCTCCCTCCTTCCCCCTCTCCCTCCCTTCCTATTTCCCTCCCTGCCCCTCTGCCCATCTCCTCAGCTTATGTTCTTTCTCTCTCTCTCTCTCAAAAACAAAACAAAACAAAAACAACAAACAAAACCTAAATGGAAATTTGGGAAATAGAAACAGGTTCTTGAACTTCAGTTTGTATTTCATTAAAAGACTTTGATTTTCGAGGCGCCTGGGTGGTTCAGTCGGTTAAGCATCTGACTTTGGCTCAGGTCATGATCACGCGGTTCGTGAGTTCAACCCCCGTGTCGGGCTCTGTGCTGATGGCTCAGAGCCTGGAGCCTGTTTCAGATTCTGTGTCTCCCTCTCTCTGACCCTCCCCCGTTCATGCTCTGTCTCTCTCTGTCTCAAAAATAAATAAAGGTTAAAAAAAAAAATAAAAAAAAAAGACATTTTCTTAAGCCGAGGTGATGGACCATAAAAAATGGTTTCTATGTCTCTACCTAGGTTCCTTTGTCTTTATGGTGACTGTATAACTTCTCCAAAAGCATTTTGGTAGAATATTTCTTATATTTCCAACAGATTCTTCAGCTGCTTTAAAAAAAGTTATTTATTAATTTTTTGGTCATGGTAAAGAAATACATTATCAAAACTATAGTTACACTAAAAATATTTTTACTTCTCTGAATATAGAGATAATGCATAAGTATTGAGCACCACAGCTATAATTTATACCTCAGTGATTTTAATATAATTAATAATAAATATGTAATTTCAACTTTAAACTCTAGTAAGAGATGGATTTGTCTCTGCCACTTAGAATTTAGATTTATGTCTTTAGCTCATTTAAGAGAGTTCCTATGTAGGAGTATGTCATTCATCAAAATGTTCCGATTTGTTTGTGACTGGATTTTTTTCCCACGAGAAGTGTGTATTTTCTTGGGTGTATATAGTTCCAGAGAGATTCTGCATACAAAATGATTGAAAGACAGTTCAGCTCAATACTAAAATAAACATTTTTCCTTGACTCTATTAAACGGTCATTATCTCCATAAAGAGTAGTTCTCAAAGTGTAGTCCTCAGAATAGTAGCAGCAGCATTAGATGTTGATTTCTCAACACACACACACACACACACACAATCAGAACTTATGAAGAAATACTGATTCAGAAACTCTGCACATGAGACCCAACAATCTGTTTCAATGAGCTCATCAGATGATGGCGATTTGTGGGCAAGTTTGGGGGTCATTGGCTATAAGAATAAAATTGATAGGATTGAAAACAAAATATATAAAAGACCAGACAGACTTGATGGTCCAATATGTAGAGCAATAATGCAGTAATAGGAGGTACAAAGAACATAGTCACCATCACATGTGCCATGTTAATCAACTTTATATAATTTGTTGGCATAATAATAGTTTATAAATTAGTACATGGAAATTACCAAATTGCTTTCAGGTATGTCACCATATTGGCTGCTTATAACAAATAAACTTCTGAGTTAGAAGAAACAAAGTTGATCCTAATCTATAAGTAAGAAACTCAAAATTTTGTCAAAGCTCATCTAGTTGCAAACAGTGTTAGAACTCCTCTTTTTTCCCCTGGGACTTCTTATAACATAGCATGTTACTATGAGACCCTTATGAAAAGAGAGTGATTAAAATATGGTACATTGTAGTCATTCCCCATTAATAATATCTCCAAGTTTGGTTCTTACTCTTATGTTAGGTGATGTATTAAAGTGTATCAGAGGAAATATCTTCACTTGTTAGAATTTTCGTGATCTGCATGATATGATTTATTGAGAAAAATTTAACCTCTTATATATACTTCATATAAAGTTCATCTGTTGTATTGAGGTATTGTTATATTGTAAAATTTCTAACAAAATAACATATTTCAAGAAAATTTCCGTTTCAGACTAAAATTCTACAGTCAAGTCTTTACTATTTTGTTCACACTGGAGGCATTTTTTGAGTGCTTATTTTACGGCATGTCCTCTTCTAGGCATTAGGAAAATAAATACACGCTATAAGGCTTGCACTCCAGGAAATTCCTTTATGTAGAAACAAAACAAGACTCAGAAAAGGCTAAGGCACCACCATATGGCCTAAAATATAGAAATACTACATATATCCTTCTCCCTGACCAACGGACAATGAACCTTTGCAAACATAATCTATCATTTCTCTAAAACTCTCCGGAAGGTTCTCATAACATTTAAAGAATAAAATACTAAATATTTTCTGTAAGATACAAGGTTCCATATTATCTGACTCCTATGTACCCTTTTGACTTACTGTGCTTTAACTATTTATTGTTCCTTCAATATGTTAAGTATATGCCTAACCTAGGTCCTTTGTTTCAGCTGGTCATTTGGTCTGGAAGAATTTTGCCCTAAAGATTTGCATAGCTCATTATTTTATTTCATTCTTGTCTATATTCAAATGTTACCTCTTTAGAAAGGCCTTCTGTGACTGACAACTTGATGCAAAAAGTCCCACACACTCCCAACCTAGTTACTTTTAAATGCTTCATCTTGCCAGGTTTCTTGTTCAAAGTGTTAGCACCACATATCCCTGACAGTATATCATATATTATGTATAAATTTTATGCTGCTTAATGTTTTATATTCTAAAGAATGTACCAATTATAACATATGTTTATTCTTAGTCTTTTCGCCAGAAGTTGCATTCCATAAAGGGATTTTTGCCATTTTGTACATCTCTTTTGTACATTTTTGCCACTAAGATCTAAAAGCTATGAACCAAATTATGCATTTAAAATGTTCAGATTCTTTCACAATAGAAAATTTCATTAATGACAAAAAGTAGCACATGGCACAATTATGCCCTAAGTAACACCATTACCATGCATCCACAAGGTAAATAGATGGATTTGAAGGAGAAAATACAGACAAAGGTAGCAGGAGAGTTTGACTATCCTTTGCAAGGTAAGAACTGAGCTAGTAAATAAACATAATTAAAACATATAAAAATATCTAATATAATGAAAATTTATAAATTAGTGAAGATTACAAAAGAACCACATGACATGAGTAGAGACATCCTAATTTCCTCCATTTTTATTTATATCCGTGGATTCCTGATAGGAAAAATAAAACTTCATGAGGAATTACAAATGTTCATATGTTTTTCATATTCTATAAATGAATGACCAATGTTGTTGAACTCTGTGTTCAAAAAATTGGAGTACTTATGGGGCCCCTGACACCTGACTCTTGATACCGGCTCAGGCCATGATCTCGTGGTTGTGAGATCCAGCCTCATGTCAAGCCCCGTGAGGGACTCCACACTGGCCATGGAGCCTAAGATTCTCTCTCCCTCTCTCTCTCTGCCCCTCCCCTACTAGCATGCACATGCTCTCTCGTGCTCTCTCTCTCTCTCAAAGAAACTTAACAAAAAATGTTGGAGTACAGAGTCTGTGCTGGAGTATGATATGTTTGTAATTTCTTCTAAAGAACAAGTTCATTGAGGTAAGATGTTTTTCTTATTCATCCTCAAATCCCCATAATATATAATAAAATATTTTTAGATAATGTTTTTATATGTAAAAGAATAGCATGATTTTACATTTTTATTTTCAAATAGCTTGGAGCTCTTTTTCTTTCTTCTATTTAAGGTCAGCTTACTGGCTATCCTTTCCCAGTGGTAAGGCATTTTTCACTCCAATTTAGTGTAAATCCTTACCCTCTGGTGCTGTCAGCCTGTAGGTAATGCTCTCATTACTCATCAATCATTTTCCTCTTCCTAGTTATAGAGGTGTGGTGTGTAACCTACAAGATTCTGTACAAGAAAAATGCCCCTTATGAGTAAGATGCCAACCTGTTGGAACTATTGCACTAGTGAATGATGACCTTTGTAAATAGGTGGGCAAATAGAAAACCTCCAAAATATATTTATTTGGAAGCAGTATATTAAGTTCTTATACGTAAACCTGATACCTTGAAAGCAATAAGGAGGCAAACTTTCCAATATTCATCCTCCATGAATTGATGTGAATAATTTGGTTTTTAAGAAATACATGGGGCACCTGGGTGGCTCAGTCGGTTAAGCATCCGACTTCAGCTCAGGTCACGATCTCGCGGTCCGTGAGTTCAAGCCCTGCTTCGGACTCTGGGCTGATGGCTCAGACCCTGGAGCCTGCTTCCGATTCTGTGTCTCCCTCTCTCTCTGCCCCTCCCCCTTTCATGCTCTGTCTCTCTCTGTCTCAAAAATAAATAAACATTAAAAAAAATTTTTAAAAATACAGTACTATTTCAATCTTTCTCTTTTGGATGTAAATATAAATGAGAAGGAAATGTATTTGGAAATCCTGCTTTTCTAAATAGGGAATATTGATATCCAGCATCATTATAACTTACAATGAATAACAAAAGAACATTAAGTTCCTACTGGTTTATCTCAAAGGGAGGATAACTGCACATACAGTTGCCAAGGATTTCTAAATACTCTAAAGAAGAGAGGGATTTTGCCTCAAACAATTAAATGGACTTCTTTTCCAATGTTAAGGAACTTAAATAAATATTATTGGTCTTTTTCTACTCTAATCATACTTTCAGAAATATCTTTAAAGATTCAGAGTATGTAAAAGTTCAAACTGGTGGTATAAAACACTCAACATGTTTAAAAGTTCAAAGTAGTGATGTAAAACATTGCTGATGATATTAATAGACAATAGCAGGAGTTGTGTGGTGAACTGTACTTCCATGGGTAGACTTAAGACACATTTGTTAACCTATTTTTAACATACCCACCATTGTTGGAATTTAGATATGGAATCTGTGATTTAAATTCCTATTATGTAGTACATAAAATCATTTCTCTTCTCTCAACCCTATGGATTAACACATAATAAGCCAAAGAAATATAGTGTATAACAACAGAGAAATTAGATAAATAATATTTGTCTTTGAGGGAAATTATAATAATTTTATCATCTACTTGATACATAATTTTCTGTAAGATTCATCAATGTCATCTTTATGGTTCGTAGCATGTAAACATAATGACTTATTTGACAATGATTGCTATTAACAATAATAGTCTCCATTATTGAACGTGTCCTATGTACTTGTCATTGGGCTAGACATATTGTATACATTATTTGACTATACCTCACTATATTACTATGAGATAATAACATCTCTATTTTTTTTAAATATTTATTGTCAGATTGGTTTCCATACAACACCCAGCGCTCATCCCAACAGGTGCCCTCCTCAATAACATCTCTATTTTACCAATAATATGTTAATGGGGTTTTACCTATTTATATACCTGATACATCTGACTTTAAATCCCCTGCCTTTCTCACGCTGTCAAACTGAAGAACTCTATAAATGTTTTCTATTAGGCAGGTATTTTTTCTCTTCTCTGCATGTTTCACTGAGTGATTACTAGTACCTTAAAAACATGGGGCAGCTGAGTAGCTCAGTCAGTTGAGCGTCCGACTTTGGCTCAGGTCATGATCTCACAGTTGGTGGGTTTGAGCCCCACATCGGGCTCTATATTGACAGCTTAGAGCCTGGAGCCTGCTTTGGATTCTGTGTCTCTCCCTGTCTCTTCCCCTCCCCTGCTTATGCTCTGTCTCTGTCTCTTTCTCTCTGTCTCTCTCAAAAATAAACATTTGAAAAAGTACACAGAATCCCCTTGTTTGTCATTGGAGACTATAAAGAAAGACAGTAAAGCTATTGCTCCATGTAGTCATCGCAAGAGGATGGGAGTGGGTAACAGTAGAACCCCAAGGAACCAAACAGACAATGGCAGCTTGAAAGAAAGGAAGCTGGTTGAACATCTTGTTCTACAATTGGTGGAGTTCGTTTAGGGCTGAGCCAGAGCTGCCTGATTGAGAAACTTAACAGCTTATACATCCCTAAACTGTACTATGTAGTCAATTGAGCTGAAAGTTGCACCTAAGACAGTTAGGAATCTTTTGTTGTCGTTGGGTATAGAATGAAAGTGAACTATAAAAAAGATTTTTTTTTATATGCTTGATGACTAGAGCTGTTGAAGAAAAAGTGTGAAATAACTCAAAAATTTTTTAATATTTATTTTTGAGAGTGAGAGAGAGACAGTATAAGCAGGGGAGAGGCAGAGAGAGAGGGAGAAACAGAATCCGAAGCAGGCTCCAGGCTCCAAGCTGCCAGCAGAGCTCGATGTGGGGCTCAAACCCATGAACTGTGAGATCATGACCTGAGCCGAAGTCAATGCTCAACTGACTGAACCATCCAGGTGCCCTAAAATACTCAAATTTGATGGATGAAACATTTCAACAATATCTAGAAGCACATGCTGTTCAAATCTACACTATAGCCCTTTGTCCACCTGAACTCCCCAATGCTGTGATAATGTTCTACATTGTGAAAAATTCCTATCTCAGATACTTTTATCTCTTCTGCCAGAAGATACTAAAGAAGTTGCCCATCCACAAGCGAGGTATAACCTGCAAGTACAAGAGTTTAAATCCCCAGGAAGAACTGTCATCCAATGAAGAGTATAGTCAATAGACAAAACTCTTTAGCTTCCCTGTTGTTTAACTGTCTTGTGTAGTAATTTTATTTCAAGTTTCACATGGTTTCTTAGACAATCCTTGGTGGGACTGAGCTGCAGTTACTCGTGGCAGTAACTCCATCAGTGAACATGTTTCATTGTTTTTTCTTGCTTTGTTGTCTTACTTTCCCACTTACACTTATGTACCTTCTGGAATCCTATCCCAAAAGAACTACATGCTTGAAGTTCTTGCCTTAGAATCTCCTTTTGGTGAACCCAAACTAAGTCTATTCTCTAAAGAATGCCATTTAAAATGTAGAGAATTTCTCAAATAAAATGCCTTTCCCATTATCACATTTAGTGCTATAGATTGTTTAGACTTGTTCTTCCTGTAGACTACAAACTCTGCATGGGTAGATACATCTGTTTTCTTTCCTTCACTCTCCTCCCCTCTTCTTTCCTCCCCCTATATTTTCCTCTTGTCCCTAGCATAGTACCTGGCACATATTAGTGCTTAATAAATGCTTGATGATTGACTGAAGTTATCAACACAATTATGTGTGGTTGGTGTTACTGAATTATTTTATAAAAAAGTTAAATACCTTACCCACTATCATATAGAAAATTGATAGAGACAAACTCTAATTCAGGTCTGTCTGCCTAAAATTCACAGCTTTTCCACATGTGTCATTCTCCAACAGTCTAGATCAGGGAGAAAATTTTCACGTTCTTAGCCCTTGTTTGAGATTCCAATTTACTGGCTTCCAAACAAAAGAATGATTAAATCTGAAAACTTGTAGATGTTAAAGTAAACCTCAGTAGTATTTCATATGTAAATGGGACCATCTTTGTCAGAAAATGCTTTCATGCAGTAACTCCTGTTGCCCGTGTGTATGCCCTGGAGATTAGAGAAAAATGTCATGTGTAGATTTTAGTGTGGATGGTAATTGAACAAAAACAACAACAAAATGGATTCGCATTTAAGCTATTTCTTTTTTTCCTTTTTTTTTAAAGTTTATTTTTTTTAGGGTGAGCACTGAATGTTGTGTGTAAACGATGGATCACAGGAATCCACCCCCAAAACCTAGAGCACACTGTATGCACTGTATGTTAGCCAACTGGACTATACATTATTAAAAAAAGAAAAAAAAAGTTTCTTTTTGAGAAAAAGTGTGAGTGGGGAAGGGGCAGGGAGAGAGAGAGAGAGAGAGAGAGAGAGAGAGAGAGAGAATCCCAAGTAGGCTCCACACTGTCAGTGCAGAGTGGGCTTGAACCCATCATCTGTGAGATCATGATTTGAACTGAAGGGGGACACTTAACTGACTGAGTCACCCAGGCTCTTCACATTTGAGCTATTTGTCGATCCCATTTCCTTTCCGTGGAATTACTCTTTTGTATTTGAAGAGTGTCATACATTCATTATTTTTGCAGGAGATGTAGAATAAATTAGATTTATGTTCAGCTTCCATTTTATAAACCATGGCACGTTTATCAATCCAAATAGTGAAAGCACTGAGGGACCATCCTTTTGGAAACCAAATATTTGCTATGATAAAAAAAATATCAGGAGGATTTCAGGATATTTTTATTAAATATTTTTACTTGTCTAGTTTAATTGCATATGCTTTAAAGTATTTTATGTGCTCATATGTAAAATAACTTGATCTATTTGTGACTAGCCAGATAAAATTTTTCTAGCAAGAATATATAAACTAACATATATTAAACAAATATATTTAGCAATTTAAATATATATAATATTTAACTTCATTATATAGGTATTTAAAATTACATATATGAAATATTGAATCAATTTTTAATGTTATTTTTGTCAGCCTCACAATATATAGTAATTTTTTCAAGCCATCACATGTACCTTTAGCATTAATGTCATTACCTGTAGTTGAGTATATTGGGTCATCCAACCTCATCTTTATTTCTGAGTTAGTTGAGATATAAACTTTTAAAAGAAAATTTTTTTAATGTTTATTATTGAGAGAGATAGAGCATGTGTGGGAGAGGGGCAGAGAGAGAAGACGACACAGACTCCAAAGCAGGCCCCAGACTCTGAGCTGTCAGCACAGAGCCTAATGTGGAGCTCAAACCTACGAACCTCGAGATCATGACCTGAGCTGAAGTCGGACACTTAATCGACGGAGCCTCCCAAGTGCCCCATTGAGGTATAAACTTTTTGAACCAATGGGGATTTTCTCTCAAGTTACAGGATGTCATTTACATAGCATGAGGACAATTTCTCTTATTATATTTTTAATGCCGAGAATGTATAATTGCGATCGTTCAACGTCACTCATTGCTTCCTCTGTCCATTTCCAAACTGATCCCTGGTCTGTCTATTTATTTATGTTTGTTTGTTTGTTTATGCTTATTTATTTTTTTCAGAGGGAGAGAGAGTGTGAGTGGGGGAGGCACAGAGAGAGGAGACACAGAATCCGAAGCAGGCCCCAGGCTCTGAGCCGTTAGTGCAGAGCCCGACACAGGGCTCAAACCCACAAACTGCAAGATCATGACCTGAGCCAAAGTTGGGTGCTTAACCCACTGAGCCACCTAGGCTCCCCTATCTCTGGTCTTTTTAAAGATGTCTCACACTTGCAACTGTTCACTGAATTTTCTATAGATACTAAATTTCTGAGTTTCTTTTCCCATTTTTTTCTTGTATGAGATCCAAATCTAGCATTAATTGAGGTTATTTCTGGCTGTTGTGCCTTTCTCCAATGAAACATTGCTGTTCAGAATATAGTGATAGAGTGCCCTTTAAATAGAGAATATTTTAAGAGCATAAATAGGCAAGTCTACTTTTTTTAAACTTTATTTCGTTATTTTTATTTATTTTTTGAGAGAGACAGAGCAAGTGGGAGAGGGTTAGAGAGAAAGGAGACAGAGAATCCCAAGCAGGCTCCGCACTGCCAGTGCAGAGTCCCATGTGGGTCTCAAACTCAGGAAACCATGTGATCATGACCCAAGCCAAAACCAAGAGTTGGACACTTAACCAACTGAACTACCCAAATGCCCAAATCTGTTTATAAAGAATTTTGGTTAAAGGTTCTCATATTTGAGTATAATGACAAATTAGTTTCCTAACTAGAGTGGTTTCTTGGCCCAATTTTCCTGCATTCATCATGAATAAATCATTTTTAACAAAAAATCTAAGTACTAGCATTATTTTCAAATATAGGAATTTTCATACTCTTTAGTTTTAAAGATGATTTGTACAGATAATTTTGCTTTAACTACATATGTGTATATGTGCATATATATGTATATATGTATAAATATATATGTACATGTATGTATATATTTATAGGAGCAATCTGTTTGGAATAAATTATTTTAATTTATTTTTTAATTTACAACCAAGTTGGTTAGCATATAGTGCAGCAATAATTTCAGGAGTAGATTCCAGTACTCCATCCCCTATGTTTAACACACAGTGCTCATCCCAACAAGTATCTTCCTTAATGCCCCTTACCCATTTAGCCCACCATCCCTCTCACATCCCCTCCAGCAACCCTCTGTTCTCTATATTTAAGAGTCTCTTATGTTTTTTCCTCCTCCCTGTTTTTATATTCTTTTTGCTTCCCTTCCCTTATGTTCATCTATTTTGTATCTTAAAGTCCTCATATGAGTGAAGTCATATGATATTTGTCTTTCTCTGATTGGCTAATTTCGCTTAGCATAATACCCTCTAGTTCTATCCACACAGTTGCAAATGGCAAGATTTCTTTCTTGATTGCCAAGTAATACTCAATTGTGTGTGTGTGTGTGTGTGTATCTTCTTTATCCACTCATCCATCGGTAGACATTTGGACTCTTTCCACACTTCGGCTATTGTTGATAGTGCTGCTATAAACATGGGTGTGCATGTGTCCCTTTGAAACAGCACACCTGTATCCCTTGGATAAATACCTAGTAGTGCAATTGCTGGATCAGAGGGTATTTCTATTTTTAATTTTTTCAGGGACCTCCATCCTGTTTTCCAGAGTGGCTGCACCAGCTTGCATTCCCACCAGCAGTGCAAAAGAGATCCCTTTTCTCCGCATCCTCACCAACATCTCTTGTTGCCTGAGGTGTTAATGTTAGCCCTTCGACAGGTGTGAGGTGGTATCTCATTGTGGTTTTGGTTTATATTTCCCTGATGATGAGTGATGCTGAGTATTTTTTCATATGTCAGACATCTGGATGTCTTCTTTGAAGAAGGGTCTATTCATGTCTTTGGCCCATTTCTTCACTGGATTATTTGGGTTTTAGGTGTTGAGTTTGATAAGTTCTTTATAGGTTTTGGATACTATATCTGATGTGGCATTTGCAAATGTCTTCTCCCATTGCATCAGTTGCCTTTTAGTTTTGCTGATTGTTTCCTTCACTGTGCAGAAGCTTTTTATTTTGATTAGGTCCCAATAGTTCATTTTTGCTTTTGTTTCCCTTGCCTCTGGAGACGTGTTGAGTAATAAGTTGCTGTGGCCGAGGTCAAAGAGGTTTTTGCCTGCTTTCTCCTCTAGGATTTTGATGGCTTCCTGTCTTGCATTTAGGTCTTTCATCCATTTTGAGTTTATTTTTGTGTATGGTGCAAGAAAGTGGTCCGGGTTCACTTCTTTGCATGTCGCTGTGTAGTTTTCCTAGCACCACTTGCTGAAGAGACCGTCTTTATTCCATTGGATATTCTTTCCTGCTTTGTCAAAGATTAGTTGGCTGTACATTTGTGGGCCCATTTCTGGGTTCTCTATTCTGTTCCATTGATCTGAGTGTCTGTTTTTATGCCATGTTTATTATAAATTTTTGAAAGATATTTAGCTTGGGAATAAAAGTCTATGAAACTAGATAATAATAGGCTAATAATGTTTACTTCATGGTAGAACTAGCTCCAAGTACAGTATATAAATTATGTTATATATTCTATGTTTTTACCAGGGGTGAGCTTAGCTGGTAGAGAATAAAAGTCTCTTCCTCTAACTTAGCTGAATCTACTATGTTTTATGAACTATTCGGTTGTCCTCCTGGAGATAAGGCTTGGTCACTATTGTATTGTAATTATGGGAACCCTCTCTGGGCTATAGTTGTTGCCAAGGAAGAAGAGTAACTAAACAGTGCCCATCAAAAACTTGTGCCATTGAGGGTCTTCATTTATGGTATTTAGAAGCAGTAAATTCAATTACAGTAAAGAGTGGTCACTGATAACATGGATTTATGCTTATCCTATGAGTGAGTAGCACTTCTGTTAATTTCAAAAATAATTGTGTACACAGATAACAGAAATTCTAATTCCTTTCCTATACTATAAAGATTAACTTACTAGTAATTATTTGTTTTTTCTTTTACTTTTTGTTTTGTTTTGTTTTAATGAATCACCTGTTCATTCTGCCCCCTCCAAAAAAAAAAAAAAAAAAAAAAAAAAGAATATACAAAATAGCTGTATGGGTCAAATTTTTACAATTCTTGACCCTGAAGCAAAACAAATTTCTAGACAGTATCACAGACAGCAAAGCCATTTTATGCCATTTTATTTCCTCCTGTTTTTCTGCTATCCCCCATCTAGATAAAAAAGAACTGATAAGAATGGTGTCGTTCCATGAAAAAACTATTGGGTAATGTTTTTTTATTAGCTATGCTTCACTTACTTGGATTCACTCTATAAAAAATTAGGACAAAATCTAATCAAAAGAATATTAAAAGGAAATTGTCACTCTCTTTTCTATAAAATGTAAAACAATTGCTGGTGTGAGTTCTGCAATGATTTATTGTATATTATCAGTGAATGGGCACACTGAAAAGCAGCTATTTGATGGGTAGGAGTGATAAATATTCATAAATATAGTTAACACCAAAACATTTTCTTCTCTACTACTTATTCTACTTTACTTATTTCTACTTGCTAGAGTGGTAGACATATTAAAATATTAATTTTCCGCTTTACTGGAATGATTTCAGAGTCAAGTGCCATTAAAATTTTGAATGTAAATATGAAAAAAGGATATGGCTCATTCTAATCCTCTTCATTGGTTTTTTAAACTATTTATTTGCTGTTTTTTTTTTAAAGCTACTATTTCAAATTTTTTAATTGCTTTGAGAGACTTATGCAGAGTCCAGAAAAGGTATCACAGTTTTGTGAAATATTGTCTGTCATTCAGAAAGCATTTGGATAGTCCCTTGCCAAGTACATTTAAGCTTGTAAAACAGCAGCTTTTTAGAGTCAGGGCATCATGTGATGGTCAAGGCCACATTTCACTGCCATGCAGAGCACTTCTTTACTCTTCTTTTTTTAATCTATTTCATATTTCAATTAGAGGGAGAGGCTGAAAAGTGCCACGCAGGGCAACTCTACATGTGTGAAGCCATTGTGCACCCTTGGCAGGCCTAGAGCACTGACGGAAAGTAGAGTGAAGAGCTCTGATGAAGAGGTTTGCCTTTGATGCTAGCCAAAGGGATTATAAACTGTGAATCCTGAATTTAACCTAATATGAATATATCATGATGTCCACCGTTTTTTTTTTCCTTGTGATTTTTTTTTTCTTCACTGCTGAATCTATCTTAGTTGGTTTGCTGGTTCTTAAAAAAATTTTTTTTTAACGTTTATTTATTTTTGAGACAGAACATGAACAGGGGAGGGGCAGAGAGAGAGGGAGACACAGAGTCGGAAGCAGGCTCCAGGCTCTGAGCCATCAGCCCAGAGACCGACGCGGGGCTCGAACTCACAGACCATGAGATTGTGACCTGAGCTGAAGTCAGACGCTTAACCGACTGAGCCACCCAGGCGCCCCTGGTTTGCTGGTTCTAATATTACATTGAATCTATTACCAACCCTCATACCCTCCCCCTCCACACAGAGGCACTTATTGGAGGTAAAGCACTGTACTAACACTATTTTAAATTTTATTTTTAAAAAATCTGCACCCTTTCCCAGTATTTGTTTGGTTACCAGTTCCAAGACCCATTCCCTCTGTGGCCATGCCACATTAGGACCCCTGGTATACCATACAATATTTAGCTACTGACCACAAACTGCTTGGGAGGCTTCTGATCTATTGAAATAGCCATGTTCTGAAGTAAGCCTGACTCTGAAGAAAATGGATGTTATATTGGGTGGCAATGTCCCT
The DNA here is from genome assembly GCF_018350195.1 of Panthera tigris. NCBI lineage: Eukaryota > Metazoa > Chordata > Mammalia > Carnivora > Felidae > Panthera > Panthera tigris. The sequence continues at coordinate 59,770,322 of NC_056667.1, forward strand.
GTCAACAACTCTGTTCTTTTGTCACCCATCTATGTGTCTCGTTCCATGTTCCATTGATAACAAATACCTAAAACTTGATCCAATTCTAAGTGTTTTGCATACTTTGACTAATTTAATACTTACAACCACCTTGTAAGTCATCACCTCTATTTAACAGAGAGATGGAGTAATCTCCCCAAGATCATATGGCTAATAAGAAACCAAGAAAAAATCCAAACCCAAGTGACCTGACTGCAGGATTTCTGCTTTTAACCACAGTGAATCCTGCCTCCCCATAACTATGGAATGAAGAGAAGTTACTCCATATAATTTGTCTATGATAAGCTAGACTTTTACCTGATACTCTTCAGCTTTTGATTACCACGTTATCTAAATGTAAACTCTGGTCATTTCAGAGGGGAAGAAAACAAGGTAAAATAGATGAAAATTATTTGGGAAAACAAAAGTAGTGGAGGAACTTCATTATGACAATGTAAGACATTCAAAGTTATTTGCCTTTTGGAGGTAATAGCAGTTCCCTGATCCGGACACAGATTTTATTTTAATTAATTAGCCTCTTGTTGGGTATTTCACTTTACTGTTAGACATCACTATGACTAATATTAGATGTCTATATCATCAAATTTATGCAATTCTTTATTTACATTAGTTCTTTTACATGTTATAATTCTTGAAATTTCTCTATAGTAGATTACCATATAATATAATAATTATTAAAGTCAATGTTTAGAGTAAAACATATCTTACGCCATATAAATAAGCTTTAAAGAAATTTTTAAAAAATTATTCTAGGAAACGTTAATGTTGTTTACTGCATGCCACGTGATATTGATTTTCAACTATAACCTTAGTTGCAATGTAACTCAATCTGATGTCTTTGATCTAACTCTAATTCAATATAATTTATCCTAGTTTTAATTAGGTCAATATAGATTCTATTAATATGGGGATTATAGCTAATGCTGCACCTACATTATAGGCACACTTACCTCCAGATATATCAAATTATTTGCACTGCTTTAACATTTCCTATAGTATTTATCTTTCTTACATATTTTTTTCTCTTCCTGGAATTCTCTTCATTCACTTATTATGCAGCAAGTTCCTACATATTCTTTAAAACTTAAAGTATAAATTTACAATGAGTTCTTCATCCTGCTGTCCAAATTACATTACCTTCCTTTATTATCTCAATGTACTTTATGCTACATCGGCCATATCATTTAACAGGTTAATTTTTGATTTAGTTGTCCTTCTTTATCACTTTATCATATTTTAGAGTATATGCTGTAGGATATGAATCATATTTTACTTGGTTTTCCACCCATAGTGCCTATGATATGGCATATTTGTATTATAAACAGATGCATAGATTTAAATTGTAGCACAATAATTAGTGTTTCTTTTGAACTTATATACTATGTAATAATACAGAGAGTTGTGGAAGACAGAATTCTGAGGTGGGCAACAAGATTCCTGCTCCCTCCTACATACCCCTTTAATAATTTGCTACTCAACTATGGTTAGAACCTATGGATATTATGGGATATTCATTCCCATGATTATATTACAAATATATGATTTCATCTTTAGCAGATTGGAGAGGGATAGGAAGACAGACTCACTATAGCTGACCTAGATGAAAATAATAGCATTGCTGCAAACCACCTATGGGAGTCACATGGCAGGGAAATGTGGGTGGCCTGTATGAGTTGAGAGTAATCATTGACTAACAGTAAGAACGTGACTGCAAGGAAATGCATTGTGCTGACAACCTGTGAGCTTAGAATAAGACCCTGAGACTGAGATGAGATTCTGACACTTTGATTTCACCCTGGTCCAACCTAGCACAGGACCCAGCTAATTGGACTCCTGATGCATGAAAACTGTTGAAATAATAAATGTTTTCAGCTATGAAATTTGTGGTCATTTCTACACAGCAGTAGAAAACTAATGCAAGGATGAACCCATTTTAACAGTTGGGAACAAATTACATACTTCAAACCCTTATCAGTAACTTAAGTATTCAAATGACTTGCCATTTGTGTACTTCCCACCTATATGCTGCATCAGGTTACTTTCACTGTTTCTGTATGTATACAGTTTACATAAAATACTGTGAAGAATATAGATATTATCTATTCTACAAAAATATTTATGCATTTATTTGTTGTGTATATGTATTTTAGTTCATTTTTACCTTTCATTCTAAACAGTAAAAACCCCTTAAGTCTGTAACATCTTTTGTCAAAGTTATTTCTCACTAATAGTAATTTATTAATTTTATATTTGAGAGAGTACTACTTAAAGATTGATTGGCTAATATTTTCCTCCTGCTAAATTTAATGTTAAATACCAACTGTGGAAATAAAATAAATGAAGTTAGATATAAAAAATGCATTTTTAATATAATCATCTCCTATTAAAATGGGTTACCAAGATTCAAGACATTTCTCTTTCTGTAATTACTTAAAACAAAATTGCTAAGTTTATTATTTATTTTTAATCCGAAGAAAAGTGATTGAGTGAGCACCATTAATATCTCCTTAGCTTTAGGAGTTTTCTTTTAGTACTGTAGGAGCACTGCAAACAACCTACTAATGCTTTCCTAACACATTTTAAGAAATGTAATAAATGGAATTAACTTTTCAGTAACATCTATAGTATTTTATCTGCTCTACCAATATGATCTTATAGAAAGGTAGCATGGAGAAATTATTTGCTGGCCTGAAATTCAAAAAACCTTTAGGAAAAAGCATAGCATAGTATTTACGAGCATGTCGTGGTATAATAAATAATCGTGTTGAATTTCAATTCTATCAATTGTGTGATTTGGGTTAGATATTTCACTTTTCAAGACTTATGTTTCTTGGCAAAATGGCTATAATTAATTTCTATATAAAACAGATCTGTGACTACATGACTTCTTAGAAGAATTGCTTCACAAAGGTCATCAATTTATTGTTTCTCATGTATCATTTTGTGTTTTTGTATTCTAACCATTTATCCTTCACTTCTCATATTTGCAAGAGACAAATAATCCACCGTGTTTTTTCCTCTCAATTGTTATTAGATAATATCTGGGGAGGATTTGGAATAGTTATGAAATGCTCTCAGAATGACAATTATTGCATTATTTCTTATCTAGAAAATTTAAATATGTCTCAACAGATGGTATATATACAGTTTGGTCTGCATAATTCTTTTATTTGCTTGTTGAGAAGACGAATACAAATTAGATACAGTAACATGCATTTTTGGAATAAAGTAAAATTGAGGGATAATAAATATAATTGGCACAAAAATGGAATGTCTTTGGCTTTCAAAAATTTTTGAACTTTACTCACCAAAAGAAACAACTAAGTATGTACTTACATATATACAACAGAAACAAAAGTTTTATGAAATAATGCTTAAGATTTTTGGCAGACTAAAAATACCCCCTAATTTTTAAGACATTCCTCCTAGAATTCAATTCATAGAGCAGTGAGGTCTGTGTCCCTTTTTCTTGAATTTTGGCTGGCTCTGTAACTCTTAACAATGATGTATGGTAGAAGTGCAGGTATGCCACTTTTCTAGTCCAGGACTTGAGAGACTAGCAGTTTTTACATCGTGGCTCTTGAAACATTTGCTCTTGTAGCCTTAGGCAGAGCATAAGAAGTCTAACTACCCCTAGCCTCCAAGTTTACCAATCTATAAGAAAGCTTTAAGGACCTATGTGAAAAATCCTGTAGGGGAGCTGTTGGGGATATCGAGGGGTGGGTGGAAAGAGAGAAAGAAATCTGATCTCTTGCCTAAGCCATTGCAATTACCAGCCATTTGAAGCATCCCAGCTAAGACCCTAGATTGTTTGGAGCAGAAACAATTCTTCTCCAAGGCTTTTGTTTGAATTCTGGGCTCACAGAACCAAGAAAACATTAGTGATTCATTTTTTTTAATTACTAAGTTTTAGAGTAGTTATATAGCACTTGATAATCAAAGTGCTGTTTACATTCTATTAATCTGAAAAGAAAAATGGGTCTTGAACTACTATATACATTTTATGACCTACTGAGAGATTCTAACCTGTAGTATGAACAACATTTCTCTGGACTTTCTAATAAACAACACAAAATAGGTAACTTAAAAATAATTTCAAATTCCTTGCTTCTTTGTTGTATTTATGTGTGGGGGAAAAATGAAATCCTGAATCCTAAATCTAGTATAGTTTAGTTGAGAGTTCATGGGCTTTATTGTCCAAAATTAAAAAAAAAAAAAAAAATTACCCTCAGGCCTGTCCCCAGTTCTTCACAAAATTCTGTCACCTCTCTGACCTTTATTTTTTTTCTGTTATAAGAATAATAATTCTTACATAAAAGTTTTTATACACATGGAATGAAACAAAAAATGAGAAAGCACCCCATACCATAAAGATGAGAATATACACATTATCTTTATCATTTTTATCACCCCATTTAAAAATAAATGATAGGGGTGCCTGGGTGGCTCAGTCGGTTGAGCGTCCGACTTCAGCTCAGGTCACGATCTCGCGGTTCGTGAATTCAAGCCCCGCGATGGGCTCTGGGCTGATGGCTCAGAGCCTGGAGCCTGCTTCAGATTCTGTGTCTCCCTCTCTCTCTGCCCCTCCCCCGTTCATGCTCTGTCTCTGTCTCAAAAAAAAAAAAAAAAAGTTAAAAAAATAAAAATAAATGATAAAAAGCTAATGCATTTTTACAATTTGCTGTAAATAATACCAGAAATAGGCACAGCCTCCAATTATGCCTGTGCCGTTTGAGGAATATATAAATATAGTAATTATGAATGGCTCTAGCTTTATTGGTCACAATCTTATAGTTCAGTGAAAATTACCTTAGTAATCTTTCTGATCTCCAGGTGTGGACAAAGTTGCAGGTAAACAAGACTAAAACTTGACTGAGACCAGCTTCACTTTAGCTTCTGCAAAGTGGATTTCTCCACCCATTTTCCTTCTGAGTTACAATTTCTCTTCTCACTCAAGTGACCTGTCAAGTGGTTATCTCAGAGCTAACTCTCTTCTTTCCAACTAGGAAAGTCTCTTAAACCAACCATTTATACTTGTTAGGAGACTCATCACACCTGGGTGTGAATAAACATTGCATAACGTTTTGCTTCCAGGCTATCCTCTTTAAATCTAAAAGTGAAGTTTTGATTCTTTCACGATTTTCAGTAAGAACAAGAGAGAAGAAACACTTTGAAGGCTTTGGGTATAGGCATGAGCTAAAATTATACTTCATTTTCTCAGAAGGCTGACCACATGGTGAATGTAGAGGATGGGCAGAAGGGAAAGCCTTTAAATGATCCTGTTTCCCTAGAGAGGAAAAACTCCTTGCTCTTTTGTGGTCACTGGAGGGTACTTTATGAGAGCTCCTATTATAGGGAGAACATGTTCCATTTTACTCTTTTCCCACTTCTGGTAATAGCAAAATTAGGATATTATCCATATCTTTCCTTAAGCCCACCTTAGCCTTTTGTGGAAAATACATTGTTAAAATTATAAGTATGAGCTTTAAAATCAGACATACTAGGTTTCAATTTTACCCCCCACTCCTTTACTGATTATTTGCTGATTGACCCTGAACTTCACTTTTCTGACACTCAGAGTTTTTCATCTGTAAGATTAAGCTAATAATGCTAATTACATAGAATCATTTTTTCCAATTAAATGAAATAGCGTTTATAAAGCATCTGTCATATAGCATGCAGAGATGCATATTAAATGCCAGCTATCATCATCCTTATTATTCCATGTATAAGGCAGATCCAGTCCTTTTCCTTTATTCCCTACCCTGAGCAAAGGATTGGAAATAATATTATTAAATACATATGCTAAGGTAAGCACTATTTTTACCAATTTAGGTATGCCATGTTATTTAAGCTTTGTAGCAAATCTATACAGTAAAATTTATTATTCCAAATTTTTAAATGAGGAAATTGAGGTGCAAAGAAATCACATAGCTAAGGAGGTAAATTAGACCCTTTAACTAAAATATGTGACTTCAAAGCCCCTGCTCTTCACACCATGGTGCCCCTTCCCCATTTTTGTCCAATATTCATTTTTAAGAGTAGATGTATTTTGTGCTTTGGAGAACAATTTGCCTAATTCAGAACTGTGTATTTGGGATGTTTATTACCATTTATTTTCACTTACTTTGCCACTAAGAATGCATCCATATTCCTCCAGTGATATTTCTACTACTGATAAGAATATTTATTTACTTTTTAATAAAGGATTGAGGTGTTGAATGCATCTATATGTAACAAAGGAATTCAGGTGAACTTATATTTACATGGTTGTTTTTGAACATTTTCAAGGAACATCCAATCTCTCATATTATCTAATTCTTACACCCGTCTTTTATAATAGGCCCAGTAGATGTAATTCAACTGGTAAGAGTTAGATACAGAAAAACAAGACACAATAAAATAGACTAATTTCATGTATGTAATTCAAGACTTACCGAGAATCAAAGTGAAAGCCAAAATTTATTGCAAGCTAGTCTTTACATAGATTAACTTGTAGGAGTGCCTTAGAGGTACTCTTTCTTGGGAAGGCCATACTGATGAGTTTTTGGAGTGATGGGGGAGGGGCGGGCGGTTGTGGGGTCTGGAGCTGATGACCAAAAAAGATTTCTTGAAGACATCTTTGGTGCAAAAAGATGATTTCTTTAAAGCACAGGGACAGGACCCGTGGGCAGAAAGAGCTGCACTAGAGTTGTGAAGAGTGACTGCTTGTATACTATGAAGTTGGGGGAGGTAAAGTTACAAGGGAGGCTTCCAGAAAGACTTTGATATGCTAAAGAGGACTCCTAAGATACCTGAGGCCTTGCTATTGTCAAGCTAAGGTTGTTTTTCCTTCAAGGAAGTATTAGCATTAAAACAGTAGGGAGTTCCTGGATAAATGTTTTACTCTGCCAGCCTCAAGTATCTGTCAATGGGCTGCAGGTTATAAGGCAATTTAATTTTACCTGCCATTTCCTTCTTGCCTTTGTTCCCCACATCACTATCACTATTAAGGGGTGATGTTGGTGCTCCAGGAAACTGAGTCTATAGGTTTCTGGAAATTAGGCTATTGATTATCTTTTTCTTGTACCTTACTAAGACATTTGTAAACTGATGGAGACCCATTGCAAGTATGACTGTGATCTCTCAGTTAACCACTAGTTTCCTTTCCTTTGTTCTTGGGCAGCCAGAAGTGCCTGAGGAATATCACACACATGGTGGGGGGGGGGGAGTTTTCTAGCTTGCACTTTGTCCTTACCCCACCCCATGCTCCCTCATCAAATCCCCCCTAAATGATTTTGACCCTTAAATCTTTAAGGTTGCTGAAGGTGGAAGGTCTCATCTTCCGTAGCTTCTTCCTGCCAAGTAGGAGTGTAGAGTTTTCCCTACACCTATGGGTCAACATTGATCAGTTGGGGAACATATAGGAGAATTACAAAAGGCAGAGACATCTGAATCCAAGGTGGACAATGTGTATGAACCTTCTTGAGTAGAAAGGATCATCTGTTGGCTTGAAGTTATTGCAGTGATAGAGTCTTGGCACTAGGCAGAGATATATGGGAGAAAACAGCAAACAAATTAGAATAACAAGAAAGAAACATCAATAAACGTCCTTTGGTACTTGACAAAAATCCTCCAGTCCGGGAGTTTAGCCGATCATGCAAGGGAAAAGAGGGACTGGTTAAAGTGCCAATTTTGAGTATTCATGTCAGTTAGAAATCCAGATATATTTTTGTGGTAATCTGGAATGTATACACAGTATTGTTTTTATGAGAACACAAGTTTTACCTTGTGCAGCAGTTAAAACATCTAATGACATTCTGTTTTGTAGAACTGTTTTATGCATTTGATATATTTCAGTATTTAATAATATAATGTCACTTTGAGAGCCATTTAAGTCCTTAACCGTGTAACAGCTGGTGTTTAGCCATTATATAGACTCTGTTTTGTTTAGTAAACACATAATTAATAAAAGGCACTTTTATAGAAACAAGAAAAATATAGGTTAGAGCAAGTTACAAACCCAGGGTGTGATATACCCCGATTCGAAAGACCCCCCGAAAACAAACCACCAGAGTCCAGAGTCAAAGCCAAGCAGCAAGGGTCGTTTATTGCAGGTTGGAACCCAGTCCTCCGCGCACTCGTTGCCGGTGACGCTAAGAGGCCCCGAGCGAGGATCTTACAGCTTCTTTTATAGACAGGCACAAACAAGTTAGGGATTTTTTGCGGTTATAGAGCTGTTATTGGTTGACATTTAAATTTGAACACTCAGCAGAACTTGATTGGTTCCTGCCTTTATTTCAAACCACTCAGCACTCAGCAGAACTTGATTGGTTCCCGCCTTTAGGTCAGATGGCAACTGGGCATGCCCTGGCTGGTTCCGGGAACTGGGGGGGGGGGGGGGGGGGGTCGTTTCTTTGCCGTTGTGAGTACACCTGGTAATTTTTCTCTTAGTCTCTCAGGTATACCAGTGCTGTCAGTGAGAAGGTTTTTTAGAGGTCAGGCTTGAAGCAACCTCAGATAGAGTGGGAACAGGCAGCAGGAATCAGAAGGGTTTTTCTGGTTTGTAATCCAAATGTCTGTGATGATCCTTTTGAATGGCCCATTTTGAAAAGGAATTATATAAATTGGGAAAAGGAGAATGAAAAAGAAAGACAAAACCATCATTAGAGAACTTCGAGGTATTTTACAGGTTCACAGGAATGAGAAGGCACATCAGTTTGCTCATTTATTTTTTTGTAAACAGGGTACAGGTTTTCCTTTAGATATAGGAGCCCATGAAGAATGGACTATAACTTTACTGCAGTGGGAGTACATAACAATGACCCTGAAAGGGGCCCTTTCATTTTGGAGTTAAATCCCCTGCTGTATTAGACTTTCAATCATTTAAATAAACCAGATCTCCTGGGTTTATATGGGGTGGGTTTCTAGTAACTGTTGGATGATATTTAGGGAGGATATGGTTTGCGTATTCACTTAGAGATTTATGAATTAACCCAGCCTCAAGTGAATAGTTTAATAAGGCAGTATTGTCTTTATCTATTGATAGGTCTACAGTGAGAAAAGACTTTTCACATACAATTGTTGGGAGGAATCCATTCCATTTTGCAGTTGTTTAAACAATCATATGCCTATGGGGTCCTGTTTCTATCCTCATAGAACAACAAACAAGAAGATTGTCCATACCTGTACTATTGTGATAATTTCTCTGAAGTTTGCCTCAAGTTGTCCAGTTTAGGCAAACAACATTTAAAGACAATCACAACTAGAAGTTAATATCCATAAAGGTGGTTTATTGAAACATAATTTTTCTCCCTAAAAAACCTTCATTTCCAAAGACAGCCAAATCAAGACTAATTCATTTGCAAATGAAGTCCAATTTTAACTTGGCTTAATTATTTACATTAACTCAGCAAGAATAGTGATTGTTCATATAGATCTTTTAAAGTTGGCTTTGCAGGAACCTTTTGTAAGGAATCTCCACATTGAACTCTTGGCAACCTGTCCAGGCCAAAAGCCAAACCAAGTACTTGCCTTCACACATGCCTGTAATACCTGTAGAATTGGGCAAATTCCTTTTCACAGGGTCCCCAAGACATCTTGAGGTTCCTGCACCTGCCAGGAAGCAACATTCTTTACTCACCTGGTAAGGCTGCTGGGAACCCTGTAAGCAAGGAATCAAGCCAATATTTCCAAGGGGCTCTTTTTTTCCATGTTTCATAAAGTCTTAGTTCCTTAAAGCTGTCTGGTCATATTTGAGTCTATGCATGTCTCTCAAATATGACATTCCAATCAAAGCCTTGGTAAAATAATCAATGTTTCCAATTGTGTCCTGTTACTAGAACAGATTCTTAATGAACTAATGCAAATAAGTATGATTGCCATGGAAGGAAGAACAGTCCTCGAGTTTGTGAATTTCAGAGGGTGTAAGTAGAGAAAAAAGATAAATGCTTTAGTTTGTTTATAAATAAATACTTCATAATATTTTTGTATATCATGTCTTAAGAGATAGTTTGCTTAATCAGGAAGAACAAACATTAGAGAACCAGCAATACTTTAAAACAAGAGTCACAAAAACTATAATCTTTCTCAGTTCATTTAGTCCCTTGTTACTAATTTTTGTTGAGTATGAAGGCAGCTTCTTAGTTCTGGAAATTCTTACCAACTTTAGCATTAATCTTAAAAATGTCAAGTACCTTTATTTGTCCTAAAAGTCCTTTTTATGAATCTCCTTGAAGGTGAAATATGTTTTGTAAGAGAATAAGTACAATAACTATAAATGACAAAAGACTTAAAAATGGGCATGGTTAACAATCTGATTAGAATTCATTATGATGCATTTGACAAGGAAATTTGGTTATTTCTGTGACACAACACTCTGATAATTAGAATATCAAGTGATGACCTTATTACCAAAACATATTAAAACTTCAGGAATTACATTTATATTTGAGCAGTTACAGCATTTAGCCAAGAATACAACCTAAGGTTTACCATTATTTGACAGTGCTTTTCAAGTAACTTAACATACCAAACAAAAAGGTCTAATGGGTCAAAGAGACTTCATTTACAATTTAAATCTTGGGAAAGTTTGTTAAAACCTTACAAAGTTATAAAGCGCATGCATCCTAAGTAGGATTACAGATTATTATAATTCTTAAAACTTTAAATTATTTATTTAACCAAGATGGCAAAAAGGGATTTCAAAAACAAATATGTAGGGTTATATAGTTATTAGGAAAACCTAGCTCCTTTAACACTGAGAAGTTTTAACTAAGTAATCAAAGAGCCCATAAAGACAAAACAAAGTTTTGTTTTTTCTGGCAGACAAAAGACCTTTTTTACATTTTCTTTCAAAAGTAGACCAACAATCTAAGAAAACATCAAGAAAAGCAGAGTTTAATCTTATGCCAGTGTACTTTTAAAATCCATTCATTGCAATGTTAGTCCCTCCTAACCACACATAAAATTCCTTTTTAAAGATTTTCCTTCATGAACCTTCTACAACTTTCCTTTGCCTTCAAATTTTGTCCTAAGCCATTTTTCTCCAAACAACCAATCTCATTTTGGACAAAATGTGTTCTGTGTATTTGAGCAATTAACCATTCTGTTCCAGCTGATTATAATCTGAAGAGGATATTTTGGCTTCTATTGGTCCATCATGTAGGTGTGTGTAATGAAGCCGTAAGGTTGTAACAATCAAAGAGATAATATGCATTAATGGCTTAATACTCATTAGATAAATAATAAACAGCTATTGTTATAGAAGCTCTCATAAAAGACTGTCAACCTTCTCATTTACTATTGTCTTTTGCATGCTGAATATTTGAGAATATTAGACTCCTCTTTAAAAATATCAATTCTGCTCCCACAAGTTCAGCTATATGAAAACCAAGGATCTTTTTTTTCTTTCCAAATGTCCTTATGACATGTAATTGGATGCTGTGCTTACTATAAAATTGTTATTTCTAAGAAAAAATACTGATTTTTATTAAAACAATTAATGCTTCAGAAATATTAAGGAGGAAAAGGTTTTCCTCTGTCAGCTAATGCTGCAGGATTTTTTTTTTTACCACAATACCTGGGATTTGTTGTCTCCCCACTTTGAAGAACAAAATAAGCAGCAGGCAAAAGTTTTATTAGAGTATAAGATCAGAAAGGAAGAATAGTATGAAGAGCTCTTTACTGAGAGGGGACTTCTGAAAGTGAATGGCCGAGGACTGTAGGCAATGGTCCTTCTTTTATAAGGTTCTGGTCAGCCCTCACCCTTCCCTTCACCCTAGTTCCTTCTCAGGTTCTATCTTTATTAACCTGATAGCTCTAGGAGCTGGGTTGTCCATTCCTGACTGGCTCCTCCTTATTGTATGAGGGGTAGCCTATGGCCATACTTAGGTCTTCTGTCAAATTGCTGAGGGAAACCTGAGGGGGAGTAGGTGGGGTCTGTTATATTCTTAAAAGGAACTTCAAGCCTGAAGGGGTTTGCTGTGGTCACACATTCCCAGCATTTTTCCAAAATAGTGGTTTTCCCCACCCAGGCAACTCAGGTCCTATCCTTTCCCTCACTGCCTATTTTATACTATCTTTTTCTATTATACTAAGGTTCTTTTAACTGAACTAAGAATTAAATTGATGTGAGACAGATTGACAGGAGAAAATCAAATTCAATTTCGTATGTATTGGTAATCCACATAGACATGAGATTCCAAAATAGACGAAATGAGGTATATATGTATATGTCATCCTGAAGAAGAAGGGTTAGGGATCTAGGACTATAAAGGGAAGGAATGCAATTTACAGGAAGATGAAAGAGAGAACATTTAGTAAACAAATGTTTGCTACGCCCTTCAGAAACAGTGGGACAGAGGACTTTGATCAAATAGGACTGGATAGGTTCCTCCCTGTCTAGCACACCTACTTTACATCCTAATACAGTTATCTTGTGGTGATAGCTGTCTTCCCAGAGTAGGTCCTCCATCTAAATTCTTTTAGGTAGTTAATGGGGGCAGGTTAAAGTTTCTTCTGAGTCTTATGGACCATGATTATTTTCAACTTGGCATAATCTGCATGCCAAAGTAGCCCATCTTGGGGTGGCCTGTCATGGGCTCCTATATTTGGCATCTAAAAGGTGTCTAAAATCTGATTTGAATTAGGTAGGAGTAAGAAAAGTAAAAAAATTTGAGATGAATAATGAAAAATCAGGATTCTGAATTTTGAATGCTTTCCTATTTCTCTTTATGGCATAGCAAATTAATCATGATATTGTGTTTTAGTTGCCTTTGTAAGATAACTTGAGAAAATCGAAATTAGTAGAGCCATCCTCAAATTAAAACTATATCTATTATATATATTAATATATTATATTAATATGTTTTATATATTATATTCTATATTATATATTATATATTAATAACATGTATATAATAATGTAATAATGTAATATATATTAATAAAGAATATATATGTATTCTTTTTCCAATAATGTATGTGCCCTGATATGTTTTAAATTAAAATGAACTGTTTAATGCATGTATATGCTATTTATACTATTTTCACATTATTTGCGTTAACTGACTTCTATCTTTATGATCTTGTTGCATAAGACAGCTTCTATTCTGTTACAGTTAGCCTGAGTGCTGTCATTTATAAAGCAGGATTGATAACAACTGCCTGCCTCAAGTGGTTAAGATCAATTGAAATTGCTTAGGTAAAAGAACTAAGTATCGTATCTACAGCAGAGAATATGCACAAGATCTATTAACTTTGTCCCTCTCATTCTTTCCTTACATTTCCTTTTACTGTTTTTATTTTTCCATACCTCTTTACTTGATCATACCTTTCATTCTTGACAATTCTGTCATAATGCTGTAGTTGGAAAATATTAATTTCAAAGTTTAGTTTTACTTTAGTTTTCTATCAGAATGGTTGCAATCAGAAGGAAGTGCTGATTGTATTAAATCAGAAAAGTGGACTCTGATTTAATAAATATCACATAAAAGCACAGCCACTCATTCCGTTTCTAATGGTGATTCAATTACTTCAAAATCATCTGGGGAATTTTTGGTGTTTCTTGATGAGTTTAAGGGTGAGGGGTGTATAACACCAGTAATCTTCATCTTTTCCTTTTAAAGTGATAAGGTTTTCAAAGAACAACTTATCTTTATAAATCCAAATTTCTAACCTAAAGTATTCCTTTTGAGAAACTTCAAAATTAATAGCAAGTTGAATTTATTTTAAAAATCAAGATCTACAGCACTTTGGTGGTACCTTTCATTATGTAGGCCAACAAAAAAAAAAAAAAGAACAAAAAAAAACAGGTCCATTAATAATCTTGCAAGATAAGTGGGTAGGGGAAGCTGACCTTTAACAAATTCAGCCTAATGAGTATTAAAACGTTTGTTAAATATCTTCTTAGAATTAAGGCACCTAGGAAAAACTTGAACTTGATGAAGTTTTGGGGTGATGGGGGGTTCGTGGGGTCTGGAGTCTATGGCCAAGAAAGAATTCTTAAAGACGTCTTTGGTGCAAAAAGGTGATGTTATTAAAGGATAGGAGTGGAACCCATGGACAGGAAGAGCTGCACTTGGGTTGTGGGGGTGACCGTTTAATGGAGCTGGGGAGATAAAGTCAAGAAGGAGTTTCAGAAGAGACTTTCACATGCTAAAGTTTACTTGAGGCCTAGCTATTGTCAAGCTAAAGTTGTTTTTCCCTCTAGCAAGGCATTAACTTTAAGACAGTAGGGTGTTCCTGGACTTTAGGCCATTGATGGGACTGCCTTTTTCTGGTAAACCTGTGGAGACACTTAGCAGTTTAACCATTTTTTTTGTCCTTTTCTATTTTTGGGTAGCTGGGAGTGTCCAAGGAATATCATACATGTCCCACCTGGGGGGGGGGGGGGATGTGCTAACTTGTACTTTGCCCTCAGCTTGCCTCAAGCTCCTTCATCAAACCTATGGATCAAATGCAAAAATATTAGTTTATTTGTGCCATAGTCACATAACTGAAATTTATTTTGTCATGAAATGCTTTGAATGTCCTCAAAGATCATATTTCTGATGCACACAAGAGGCTTTTGCTGAAACTTGATAGACTACATTATGCTAAATATCTAAATATTTTATGTGATAGGAATAGAATATGAATTTTATGAATGAACAAAATGCATATATCTGGTTTCCTTGATTGCATTGAAAATATTTCTTATGGTGATAACCTTAGTTCTTTTGAGGAGAAATTCCTGAACAATACTATCATCCGAGGAAGTGAGAGGCCATCAGTTTTAACTTCCAATGTGTTGGGTTTATATTGCATTGGGCCATTAAAAAGGCATTTTCTCTCGGTGATTCTGTGCCTTCTAATAGGCAGATATTAGGATATTTATCTACCTGGCAATATTCTCAGCCAATATTTGTCAGTCTTACTCTGCACAATTACAACAGAAAAGGATTGGAAAAGAAGGGAAAAAAGAATAGACCACTAAGAAAGTAAGTAATGTATTTATATAAGCGTATTTACATATGCTGCATGTAATGTTTTCAGATGGTGAAATTTCTTAAAGATACCTATATAAATAGTTTCTTCGCCTATAAATGGAATTAATTTATGAAGGGCAGCTTGGATCTCTATTTGTGACAGGAAAAATAGAATAAAAATGTAAAAGAAATCCTTTAAATGCTAGAGTTCTTTGATTTGATATTTTACCTTCTCTTGAAAAACGTCATGGGCAGAAGGATGTTTAGGTAAGTGGAAGGGAGGTGAAACACGTCAACTTGGACATGGCTTTCAGAACTTTCTCCTATGGTTTCAAAATTCTAACTAGTGATCTCTTGTTTCCTAAGTCCATGAAAAAGAAACTATTAGTAATGGTAATCAAAGCCAATGCTATTAGCCACAGGAAATCTTTTAGTCATAAACATTATTGAAAAAACCAGTCCAACTGCTTAGTATGTATGTTACAAAGAGAAACAATTGTAGCCAAGATTATCACATGCTAAAACCTATTCATTTAAAGATACATCATATGGTAGTTATTTCTCAAATAGGAGAATTAAAATGTAAACAAAACAAAGACCGGGGCGCCTGGGTGGCTCAGTCGGCTAAGCATCCGACTTCAGCTCAGGTCACGATCTCGCGGTCCGTGAGTTCGAGCCCCGTGTCGGGCTCTGGGCTGATGGCTCAGAGCCTGGAGCCTGCTTCCGATTCTGTGTCTCCCTCTCTCTCTGCCCCTCCCCTGTTCATGCTCTGTCTCTCTCTGTCTCAAAAATAAATAAATGTTAAAAAAAAATTAAAAAAAAAAAAAACAAAAAAAAAACAAAGACAAAACCACAGATAAGGGTGCTAATTCCAATGCTAAAGGATATAGTTCATAAAATAAAACCGCCTAAGTGGTAATAAAAGAGTTTATAGAGTTAGTAAAATAAATGGCCATTTCAAGGGAAATACAAAATTACAAAAACCACCTTAGATTATATTCCTAGTATAATCCACAGAGCAGTGGACAAGATCCAGATACTGATATAAAGTTCTAGAACACTTCTCACTGTAGTAGATATTTATGCTAAAGTTAATATAGTAAAATACTCAAGATCATTTTCTTTATTTCTTGTGTCAGCATATGATTTTTTTGAATACAATGACCTTTGGAAACAAATAGTTTTATATTTGGAGTTGTTTATATTAGTTGAAACCTAAGATATTAAGTATTCTATACTACTCTTGCAAATAAATATATAGCAAAATGATTCAATGGCAGAAACATGTAATTGTCACAAACATAGCAGCCCTGGGCCATGCCACCAATTCAGGGATAAGAGTTCAGTGGAGGGCAGTGGAGGTGGGCTGTTGGATTCAGTGAATCAGGGATTCTTTGTGATCCTCCCATCTTCAGGACATGACTTTAAGGTTGCTGTGGACATCATTATCCCAGTCACCCAGCAAAGAAAACAAACAATAAGGAAATTTTTGTGATCCATATCTGTAAGTGACACACATCGATTCTGCTTACATGCTGTTGGTCGTATATCATTCACATTGCTGTAAAGAACAAAAACAAAACAAAACTTTGAGGGAAGCAGAGAACAGCGTCTAGCTCAATGTGCCAAATTTCTATGTGATGTATAGTCTCCGCATTAGGTTAGAATGCGGGTACTTATTATCTCAAGACTTGGAAACTCAAAATACAAGTCAACTGCATTTTCAAACTCAATATATAACTGTAGGTTGGGGAAAAGATATCCATACAAAACTAACTAATTTGGAATAGTGGGCAATGGGAAAGCACTGAAATCGCAAGGATAAAGAAAAGAATGGTGTAGGGAAGCATTAATAAGAGTTCTACCCTGGCAATGAAAGAAATTATTTGATTAGAAATTGAATGTTCTCTCAGGGGAAAAATCTCATTTTCAGTGGTTCCAACTTTGCCTTCTGGGAGTTATTCCTTGCTTGTTAGTCTCCATACTCACTTTTCTAGGAAGTGTTGAGAATCTACTTCTCGTAGAGACTAGTACAGCTTTTGTTCTGTTTCTGCTGGTGCAAACATAGAAGCCCAAGGTTTATTTTTAGCTGAAACAATTAAAGACATTTTGGGGGCTGTCTTCTTTTTCCTTGGAAATATTTCCCTTGATATCATGATAGGCTACTGATCTGTTTCCTAGTAGTTTTTTGCAGGTACTGAAAACTACGTAAACCCAAAGTTTGCTGCTAGACATAGTTCTCAAGGCTTTTCTATCTTTGTCATTTGACCCCATAATTTTCTCATGCTGTCTACTTAATGGCAACTACCATGAGATTATCTAAAAGAAAATAGTCTTAAATGGGAATGTAAATCCTTTATCTCCTATTTACCACAGATTTAAATGGGTCTTAAGAAGTCTTTTTTTAGGGGGCAGGATGGTTGTTAAGAAATCTTAATGGGATTTTGTCGTTCAAAGTCTTTTTCAATCTTACATTCTTTAGGGTCCAGAATCCTTTGTTTTTTTCCAATATTTTGTGGACTTGGTCTTTGTTTTTACAGTAAATAATTGTTTCCCTGAACTCATCTCTAACTTGTAATACCAAGCCAAAAGCAGTAAGTAGTATGAATACTTAAGAATAGTTGACTTTGTCCAACTATTTTTCCTAAAGCCTTAGGTGCATTAATTAACTTTCATGTTTCTTCAGGTTGTACAAAATATTTTGCCATTGTATGAAATGAGTCTTCAGATTTCTAGACTGTAGTGTCTTTTCCTTCTTTTCTGATTCCTGTGTGTGTGTGTGTGTGTGTAAGAAAAAAAAAATCATTGAAATTTGATGACAAAAAAAATCATTGAAATTTAAGCAGACATAAAACTCAAAGTTTGGCACTTCTGAGGGGGAGGAGAATAACCACTACAGATGTTCTTTTACCCAAATGAAATACAGGCTAGGAAATAACACACCACTGCTAAAGCAATCCAGAAAAGGGACATGAAAACAAACCTGTACATTCAGTAGGAATTTGCAGTCATTTTGGATTTCCACTAGGTAAGAAAATACAATTTTGGGTCAGTTTTTCCATGCTCAGGTGTATGAAAACAGCAACAACAACAGCAAAAACCCAGCTGACATGCAGTAATGTCTCCTGTACTTACATCTGTAAAAATTATCTAAGTACAGAAGTACGTGTGGAAGAATTCTCTTCTAATTTTGTAAAACAAAGTGTTCTAATATTTCACGGAACAAGATATGGCAGATTTGTTTGTTTCTTTTTTTAAAAATCTTTTAAAGAGGTTGAAGTTTAAGGGTTGTATTCTTCTCTTAATTATAATTACCAAGTCAATTTTACTTAACTCATAAGCCTGCTGTTTTCAGCTGTTTGGGACATAGCTCTGAAGAACAGTATCAGAGTCTTCTTCCTAGAGAAAAGCCCACCATTATATGTGAAGAGGGAAAGAAATGAGAGATGGGGAATTTTCCCAAACATTCCGCAAAAATTCCTTTAGGTTGCTATTTACAAACCAGGGCATTGGATGCCTCTAGCAGGCCCGAGAAATGCAGAAATCACAGGAACCAGAACGAGAGGTAAGGCATGGCTAGGACTCAGCCCCTTCTGGGCTTTGAGAAACCAAATGGAGAGGAGCCATGACCTTCCAACCAATACCAGGAAATGTAAGAGCCCTCTACACCATCCTCTTTGAAAGTAAGGAAAAATGCTCACTTGGTGTGTACTCAGCTATTGCATTTACGGGGACAAAACTAGACAGAAAAAGTAGGGGGAAAATAGAGTGGCAGTAAAAATGGTACTGTATTCAACCTTCTGTCTCCCTCCCTCCCATCACAACCCCCCAGTACAATTCTCCCCTTTTTGTTCCCACAACAATGTTACAACCAGAAAAAAAATAAGTTTCAGAGAGTGGGATTTGGGGGAGGAGGGTGGGTAAAAATAGTCAAACCACAATAGGAATTTTTCAAAATAGGTTATTCCACTTAGTCATCATCATCTCCTTCATTTACAGGTTCTCATTTTTGCTTCTGACTCCGTTCTTCTTCACCAACATTGTCTTTATTTTCTTCATCGTCTATGTCCCAATCATTACAACTCTCTTCATCTTGTTCTTCCTCCTCCTTTCCATTTCCCTCGTTTTCTATTACCTGAGAATTTTCACCATACTCTTCCTCATCCTCGTCCTCCTCATCTTGTCTAGGTCCTCCACATAGTCATCAGCATCTGATTGGGGACCTTGTCATCCCAGTCGCAGCCATTAAGGTATACCTGAGCTGCGGGAGGAGCTTCAACATGTTTTCTTATAATCGTTCAGGTTGGTTACCTCACAATTGAAAAGGTCTAACCTCTTGAGGTTTTCTAACTTTCTCAGTGGTTTTATTGTGCTAAGGTCTTTAATTTTGTTGCCACTTAAATTTATATGTGTGAGGTTAGGACAGTTTTCTGCCAATACTTCCAGGTCCCCTGAGATTCTGTTATCATTTAGTTCAAGCTTCTTAAGTCTAACATTGGTAAGTTTGTGACTGAGGCAAGGCGTACATTGATTGTACTTAAGAACTCCAGTTCTTAAAATTCATCTGGGAGGGCTTCAATTCTGCCTTCAATCAACTGGCAGTCGTTGAGGACAATCTATTTCACGTCAGAGGATGTCCTGTTCCGCAGCTCTAAATGAATCCATTTGTCCATGTCCATCTTTTCTTCTCCTTCTGCAGAGGCTCCCATGCCAGGGAAATTCAATCAGTCTGCCCTCTAATCATTATGACAAAACCATATATTTTACATTTTTCCCAGCGGGATTCCACTTTACAGCCCCAAAACAGACCCCAAGTGTAATTACTAAATGAAATAGAAGTATTATTTCTTGCTCACTCATTTAGGACTGTTCTAGAACATAGTGCTAGGGGAGCAATTCCCTACTAGTGGTTACTCAAAGACTTAGTTTAATGGCATCTTGGCATCTTTGCATCTTAAACATGTGGTTTCAAGGTTATCATCATTCATACCATTTAAATAAGCTAGGAAGGTTAAGAGCATGGAGGAATTCTCATGGAAATTATTCTGGGCTTTACCTGAAAATGACACATAATTTATTAGCATTTCATAGAATAGCCTGCAGTCACATGACAAGACCTATCTACAGGAGAAGCTGGGAAATCTAGCTAGGAAGAATAAAATGGTTTTCATGGAAAATTAGCAGTTTCTGTAATACTGGCTTTGTCAAAGGAAAATAGGAATTACAGTAACAAATTTGATAAATGTTTCTTGGGTTGGATATACACTAAGTGTGGCATTCTTAAGTGTTCAAGTAATATTGTGTTAACATTAGCTATATGACTTTTTTTTTCCAACTTACCTTTAATTAAGTTTCAAGTTAATGAATTCTACAATATTCTGTTATGTATCATATCTTGACTGTCACATTCAAATTTCTCTTGTGCATGAAATAGAGGGGAGGAAGTTGGAATATGCAATGACAGATCCATAATGTAAATATTACTATTTATTTTGAAATAAGATACAACTTTATCTTTTCCTTATTCCACATATCATAAATCCTGAATGGGCCAAGTACTTAAAATAAAAATCTAACTTAAAATTTTCATTAGAAAATATAGGTAAATATTTTTGTAATCTTGGGAAAATTCTGAGCATATGTGGAATTTGTACTAGACAAGCATAGAATTTTTATATGAAAGAGAAGTCAGTGAATATTATGAAGTCTGACAAATAGAAGAAAAGGAGTACATAAAAATGAACAGAGTCTCAGAAACCCGTGAGACATCCTCAAGTATACTAACATACACAATGGGAGATGCAAAAGAGAAGAGAAATAAAGGACCAGAATGGTATTTGATGAAATAATGGATATAATTTCCCAAATTTGATGAAAAACATTAATGTACACATCCATGAAACTCAATGAGCTTCATGGAATATAAAATTGAAAGGATCCACACCTAGACACATTATATCAAACTATCATAAGCTAAAGGCAAGAAAAGATGGAAAGCAGCTAACAAAAAATAGCTTCTTACAATAAGCCTTTAATAAGATTAGCAACACATTTGTTATCAGAGACAATGGGTGCTGGAAGACAGTGGAATAACATATTGAAAGTGCTGAAAGGTAAAGACTATCAACCAAGAATTCTATATCCAGCAAAACTACCCATCAAAGACAAGATAGAAGTTATGACTTTCTGAAATAAAGCTGAGAGAATTCATCACTAGCAGACCAACACTAAAAGATATACTAAAAGGAGTCCTTCAGACTGTAAAGCCATAACGCTAGATGATAATTTAAATCCATAAAGAGATAAAGAGCAACTACATAGGTATATATAAAAGACGGTATAAATGTATTTTATGGTAACTATTGTCATCCTATCTTATTTAAAAGACAACTGCATAAAAAATGATTATAACACTGTTAATTAATTTATGATGTATAAAGATACAATTTGTATGACCCAAATAGCATAAAATAGGAATGGATGGAGACATATTGAAGCAAACTCTTATAACCTAATATGTTAAAATCTGCAGTTGATTATTTTAAGTTAAATGGTTATTGTAATCCACAGAGAAACTACTAAGAAAATACCTGAAAATATAAAATAAAACAAAAATTTACATAGCAATTATAAAATATTGATTTAGCATGAAAGAAGGCTGTACTGTGGGAATAGAGGAATAGAAAGCATATAAAACATAAAAAAGGCAAAATGTTAGACATAAATACTATATCATCAGTAATTATGTTAAATATAAATGGACTAATCATTCCAGTCAAAAGAGATTGGAAGAATAGATTAAAAAATAATGATCTAATTATGCTGCCTAAAAGAGACATACTCTAGATTAAAAGACACAAATAGACTGAAGGTGAAAGAATGGAAAAAAAATACCTCATACAAATAGTAACTAAAAGTGAATTGCAGTACCTACTAGATAAAACAGAATTTAAGAAAATTACTTTCTTAAATAAGAAAAATATTAGTAGAGATAATAAAGGGCATTTTATAATAATATATACAAATATATATGCATCTACCAAAAGAGACCCAAAACATAAGAAGACACAAAAAGAGTGGAGAGATAGACAAATCAACAAGAATACTTAGAGATTTCAACACTCAAATTAAAAAATGAACAAGACCTAAAATGAACAGAAAAACAGAAGAAGTGAACATTATAAATCAACTACACCTAATAAATATTTGTGATACTAAGCCCCCAAAGAGCACAATATACCTTCTCAAGTACACAAGGAATATTGCCCAAAATACACATGGTTAGGTCACAAAATAAACCCTAATAAATCTTAATGAATTGAATAATATAATTTTAATTTATTTTTTATTATATAGAGAGAGACAGATATCACATGAATGGGTCTAATCTCATGAGCCCGGGATCATTACCTGAGTGAATTCAAGAGTCAGATGCTTATCCACCTGAGCCACCCATGTGCAACTAAAGAATGAATAATATAAATAATATTCTCTGATCACAATGAAATGAAATTAAAAATCAACATAGTTGAGATTTTAAAAAATATGTGAGGTTTGCCTGAGTGGCTCAGTTGGTTAAGCACCCAACTTCAGCTCGGGTCATGATCTCACAGTCTCTCACAGTGAGTTCAAGCCCCACCTCAGGCTCTGTGCTGACAGCTCAGAGCCTGGAGCCTGCTTTGGATTCTGTGTCTCCCTCTTTCTCTGTTCCTCTCCTACTCACTCTGTCTTTATCTCTCTCAAAACTAAACATTAGAAAATTAAAAAAAAATAATATGTGGATTATTATTAGATTAGATTATAATATATTATTATTATTATAACATTTCACAACACATGCCTTACTAAGCAAAGTGTCAAAGACAAAATCATAAAGGAAAGTAGAAAACATATTTAGATGGATAGAAACAAAAATAACACTAGCTCTTATGAAATGCAACAAAAGTATTGTATAGCAAAACATTTAAACCTGAAAATACCTATATTCAAAAGAAAGGAAGGTATCAATTCTGTAATTTAACCTTCCATCTTAAGAAAGTAGAAAAAGAAGAGCAAACTAAATCAAAAGCAAGTATAAGATAAATAATAATAAAGATAACAAAAATAAATGAAACAGAAAATGGAAAAAATAATAGTCAATGAGACCAAGCATTAGTTCTTCTAGAAGATCAACAAAATTTACAAATCTTCAGCTAGACCAAGAAAAGGGGAGAGAAGATTCAAAGTTCTAAAACTATGAGTGAGATAGGGATATCACTATTGAACTTACAGAAATGCAAAGGAAAACAAGGAATAATATGAATTACATGCCAACAAATTATATAACCTAGATGGAATGGACAATTTCTAAAAAGAGACAAACTAATAAAACTGACTCAAGAAGAAATAGAAATCTGAATTAACCTGTAACAAGATATTGAATTAGTAATAAAAAAAAAGCATATATACACATACACATACTCAAAAACAGTTCCATGTATCTTTCCTGGCCAATTTTACTAACATTTAAGGAAGAATTAATACCAATCATTCACAAATTCTTAAAAAAGTAGAAGAGGGAATTAATACTTCCAAACTCATTGTATGTTGAAACTATAAAGCATTATTGAAAAACATTAGACTTAAATCAATGGAAAGATAGCCTGTATACATGAATTATAATAATTAATATTAAGATGGCAATACTCCCCAAATTGATTTACAGATTTAATGCAACCCTCTGTCAAAATCCCATCTTTCTTTTTTCAGATATTAACAAGATAACCCTAAAATTCATACGGAAAAGCAAAGAGCCCAGGGTAACCAAAACAGTCTTGAAAAGGAATAATAAAGTTGGGGGATTCACACTTCAAAACTCTTTATTAAGCTATAGTAATCAAGATAGTGTGGAACTAACTGAAGGATAGACACATGGATTAATGAAGTAAAATTAAGAGTCCCCCCAATAACCAGTTACAGTTATAGTCAATTGATTTTCAACGCAGATGCTGATAAAATACAGTGGAGGGAAATAAGAGACTTTTTGTCAATGGTTTGAATGCAGTTGAACCCCAGCATCAGACCATATACAAAATTTAAGTCAAAACAAAATGTAAATTAATAGTCCAAGCTACATAACTCTTAAAAGTAATTCTTAGAAGAAATTAGATGTGAAACAAAAAGCACAGGTAAAAACAAAATTGACTTCATCAAAATTTTTTACAAGAAAAAAATTTTGTACTTCAAAAGATTCTGTTAAGTGAAAAGATAACCTAAAGAGTCAGGGGAGATGTTTGCAAATCATATGTCTGATAAGAGACTTGAAACTAGAGTGATATATATATCATATGTCTGATAAGAGACTTGAAACTAGAGTGATATATATATATATATCACTCATATATATGTATATATCTCCCGACTCATATATATGTATATATCTCCCGACTCATCTATCTATCTATCTATCTATCTATCTATCTATCTATCTATCAACTCGTACAACTCAACAATGAAATAATAACCCAATATAAAATGTGAAAAGATTAAAATAATCATTTTGCAGCAACAATATACAAATGGCTAATAAGCATATGAAGAGATGCTGAACACCTTAGTCATTAGGGAAATGTAAGGCAAAAGTGCAGTCAGGGGGTGCCTGGGTGGCTAGTCGGTTAAGGGGCTGACTTCAACTCAGGTCATGATCTCAGGGTCTGTGAGTTCGAGCCCCGCGTCGGGCTCTGTGCTGACTGCTCAGAGCCTGGAGCCTGTTTTGGATTCTGTGTCTCCCTCTCTCTCTGACCCTCCCCCATTCATGCTCTGTCTCTCTCTGTCTCAAAAATAAATAAATGTTAAAAAAAAATTAAAAAAAGTGCAGTCAGATAACACTTAGTTCCCAATAAGATGAAAATAACAAGTTGCAAAGATGTGAAAAAGGTAGAAACCTCATATATTGCTGATCAGAAATACAACATGTTGCAGCTACTTTGTAAAACAGTTTGGCAGTTCTTCAAAGTATTAAAAAGAAAGTAATCATATGACCCAGCAATTCTATTTCCAGTTATTTGTATAAGAAAATTTAAAACTTATATACACATAAAATTTGTTCATGAATGTTCATAATGATATTATTCATCATAGCCAAAAACAAATAGAAACAACCTAAAGGTCCATCAATTGATGACTTTAAAAATATACTGTGATCTATCCATACAATGGAATATTATTTGGCTATCTAAAGGAATGTAGTAATGATAGATACTACTACATAGATAAACCTTGGAAAAATATGTTCATTGAAATAGACCAGATACAAAAGATCATATATTGTATTATTCCATTTATATAAAATGTATATGACAGGAAACTACCTAGAGATAAAAACTGGACTTGTCTTTGCCAGGAACTGTGGAGAGGGTGAATGAAAACTAACTGCTATTGGCTGCAGGGCTTTTTTTGGATGATATGTTCTAAAATTAGTGGTGATAATTGCACAACTTTGAATATATTAAAAATCACTTGTTTGTACCCTTTAAAATGATTAATTTGATGTTATGTAAATTATACCTCAATACAATTATTAAAAACAATTATACCCAAAGTATTGCTTTTCTGTTTTAAAATGCATGTATCTATTTAGTCTTCAATTTTTGATCAAACCATGTTTTCCTTCTCTATGAGCCTCATTACGCTCTCCCCTCCTTTCTAAAATTTAAATATCATTGTGCATTATTAGAATTGCCTCAACTCTCCTTTTTCCTACCTTTCACTAATGCTGTAGACTGGCAAAGTCCAAATCCTATTTGCAGCCAGCTCTGCATAAACTCTGCATCTGCCCTGTCAGAGCCTAACACTTGTGCATGAAAACACACAGGCATGCTTCTTGAGATAACTTCAAATTCAAGAGTATAAACCTTAAATAGGTTTCGGTGTTGTTCAGGAATTCTGTTGTTTGCTGGGCAAATCTACCACTCAGCCTCTGAGGAAACTAATTGTTCTCCTATTTCCTCGTGACTCAGATAATCTCCCTTTCTTCCTCATATTGTAATAAAGACCTTTCTTATTTCACTAAGAAAACAGAAGCTAGCAAAGGAGAATTTATATGTGCTTTCACCACCAAATCTACCAACTTTCTTGTACCTGTAACCACATACTCTCCCTAGATATGATGGGTCAAATGTTAACACTCCTGTTTGCCCTGAATTCATGTCCTTTCACTTAAGAAATCTCCTGCCACATTTTTCTCCTTAACAGTTTTTTGTCTTATTTGATTATTCTCAACTATTTACAAACATAGAACAACTACCTTAAAAATGGTAAAATTCTTACTAGATTCTAAATCCCTCTTCAGCGTTGGCCCCTTCCCTTACAGAAAAATTTCCCCAACATTCCTGTAATTATATTTTTAGTTTCTACTCATTCTTTGTTGAATCCACTTCAATCATATAGTTGTTTTCTAACTCAGCTGCTCCAGTAAAACTACTGTGTCAAGATTTCCAGTGACTCCCATATTGCTGAAGTTGGTGACTAATTCAAAGTTATCAACTTTCTAGACTTGTGACTTGGATTTAACACAATCATGGCTTCTTCAGTCTTTTCTCTTTTTTCATTTCACCTTCTGAACATCTAAGTCTCTTGTTTTTCTGTCCACCTCAATGCTTCTCAACCTCCTCTGCTATATCCTCCTGATTGCTCAGACCTCGAAATAATTTAGTGCCTCAGGGTTCAGGTTTTAAATTTTGTGTCTAATAATATAAATCTGTAGATAATCTCATTTAGTCCCATGACTTTAAGTAACATCTCAGGTTGATGGCTACCTTAGTTTCATTGCTATCTCCAAGCATTTCACCAAATTCCAGACTTATATATCCTCCTGCCCATTTGAACTCAGATTGGATGTTTAATAGGCATCTTAAACTTAACATATTCTGAATCAAACTCTTGAATTTGAATTCTTTGTACCTCCCCCAATATGCTTTCCCCAAATATCTTCTCTCTCATTGGGTATCAACTCCATTATATTATTTGTTCAGCCCTGTATTGTAATTCTCCAGAGAAACAGAGCAATATATGCTATATATTTTTATGCATTTATTTCTTTCTTAATTATTAATACTATATAAATAATAATCATTAGATTGTATATATAGTCTACTTATACATTATATATTTGGCATATCTGTATAAAATAAGGAATTGGCTCACAAGATAATGGAGGCTGAAAAATCCCCAAATCTGCAGTTGGCAGGCTGGAGACCGAGGAGAACCAATGGTATAAGTTGCAGCCAGAAAACTATCAGACTTGAGACCAAATTCCACCAGAGAAGCTAGAGTCAAGATACCTTCATTTTTTATTTGGTTATGGCAATAGTCTCCTAGTTGATCTCTCTGTTTCCACTCTCATTTTGTAGTTTCTTTTCACCACTGTCAGAGTGCCAAGATGGACTCTTGGTTACCTTTCTGAAAACATTCCCTAACACTCTCCCAGCCACTCATTCTACTATAGCTTCATTGGCATCCTTGCTGCATTTTGATGATATGCAGGACATCAATGTTCAGTAGTCCTCCCTTATCCATGGTTTTGCTTTCCGTGGTTTCAGTTACCCATGTTCAACTGTGATCTGAAAGCAGATGTTCCTCCTGATGTATTGTCAGAAGGTCAATAGTAGCCTAATGCTGTAACAATTCCCATGTTTTTTACTCCCTCTCATTCCATCACATAGACACTTTATCATCTCACATTATTACAAAAAGGAGGAGGGCAAGTACAGTACAATAAAATATTTTGAGAGAGCAACTTTCATGTAACTTTTATTACAATATATTGTTATATCTGTTCTATTTTATGATTGGTTATTGTTAATGTCTTCCTGTCCCTAATGCATAAATTAAACTTTATCATGGTTGTATCAGAAATTCATATAGTGTATGTAAGCTTTGGTACTCTTCATGGTTTCAGGGATCTGCTGGGGGTCTTGGAACATCCCCACAGATAAGGGGGAGGCTACTGTACTTACTTTTCTCTCTGGCTAAGATGATCTCTTGTCAAATAATCTCATCTTTATCTTCAAGTTATTCTGTTCTGCATAAGTATCACCTCAGAGAGATTAATCTAAAAGCAGAAACCCTTTTTCCCATTGTTACCCAATTTTGTTTTCTTCACAATATTTGTTATCACTTAGCACATTACTTTATTCTTTACTATGTTTCTCTGTGTACAAGAAAAAAGCTCCTTGAGTTCATGGACTTGGCCTATATTGATAATTTCTATATTATTGATACTTAGTATAGTATTATATATTGAATTATTATATGTTGAATATTATATGCTGCATTTATTACCAGAAAAAAGAATCTCTTATCTGAACTTCCTTAATATACCTTATCAATTTAAATACTTACATATTTGTATTTTTATTATTTTGGCATTGTTAACTACACAGTAAAATATTGTGCTATGTTAGAACTGGAGCATCATTTATACATATATTATGCCCCTATATTTAGCATCTTATGTGTAGGAACTTCTAAATAATTACTAGCTGAATTTAATAACAAATAGAATACACTGATGAGAAATACTCTAAAAGATCACAAGTACCTATAAAATCCAATTATTATTTTTAATTATAATCTTTGATTTATAAATTACTTTTTAACTTTTTGGTGACAATGCTTGCTCATAATCCCAACCATAAAGTAAATAAATATGAGGGTATAAGTAACTCTAATACAAAG
The DNA here is from genome assembly GCF_018350195.1 of Panthera tigris. NCBI lineage: Eukaryota > Metazoa > Chordata > Mammalia > Carnivora > Felidae > Panthera > Panthera tigris. Next base: position 59,799,025 of record NC_056667.1, read on the forward strand.
AGCAATTTCTTTACTTGGCAATTTATGATAGTTTGGGTGCCTGGGTGGCTCAGTTGGTTAAGCATTGGACTTCAGCTCAGGTCATGATGTCACAGTCTGTGAATTTGAGCCCTGTGTCAGGCTCTGTGCTGACAGCTCAGAGCCTGGAGCCTGCTTGGATTCTGTGCCTCCCCCTCTCTCTGCCCCTCCCCCATTCATGCTGTCTCTCTCTCTCAAAAATAAATATTAAAAAAATTTAAAAATTTATGATAGTTCCAGGAGAATCTGGAGTAAATATTACATTGCATAGGGAAAATTTTATTTAATAGTATCAATAAAGGGAGTTGTAATGATTAATGAAGTAATATTTTAAATATGCTCAAATAACTTACTGATTCCTAACTAATTAGTATACTAATGAACAAGTTTTGCTTATTTATTTGTAAACTATTCTATCAGGAAATTTTATTTCGCACTATTTTATCTGACTCAGTGGAGTTGCAACACAAGTCTTTAATTTTGAATATTTCAAAAAATTATTGAAAAAAAAAAACCTTCTTGGAATAGAGGGGTGTCTATCTGGCTCAGTCAATACAGCATGAAACTCTTGGTCTCCAGATTATGAGTTTAAGCCCCACATTGGGTGTGGAGCCTACTTAAAAAAAAATTGGGGATGGAAACTGGCAATCTAGAGATTAAATTTTCTCTTATTGTCCTTTAATCAGAATATTTTTTCATCCTTAGGAGTTAAAAAATGAACAAGTATGGAGCTAAATAAAAAATATATCTTTTAAATAAGATAATCAGGTTTATGTTTTATTTCCTAAAGTGAAAAAAAACCTCTCACTGAGAGATTTCTACATATAATATTAGTATTTGTATATAAGTGTATGTTATTAATGGTATTATATTATACTATGTCTATTACTGTACATTATTTACATTTACTGAGCAGAAGTAAAGCAATTTTCTTTTTTTGCAAACATAATAAAAATTTGGAACTGTTTCTAAAGAAAATTCAAATCTATAAAAATATTCCCCTAATTTTTATATGTACTAAAAAAAATGGTAATTTATAGACAGTAATTAAATATTTTAGTATTATTTCGTATCCATTTTCATGCTTGAGTAAGGGGAAATTTTCTAATCAGAGTAAAGTGGCATGGTAAAGGTATAAATAGTATATTTGGATGAAGTCTTTAAAAAATGAGATATTTATTAAGACACAATCCATTAAAAGAACACTTACATGATCCTCTCACATTATTTCATTGATTTTTATTTTCATGCATGATTCAAAGTGAGAATCAGGCTTTACAAGAAGTATTTTTATTTCTAATCTTTAATTTGACAATGCAGTCCTTTTTGTTTATTTGTATGGTTTGGTTGGTATATTTCACATGTATAAACTTTACATGTCCTAGTAAATATAACTTTGAAATGGAGAAACATAATTAGGGTAATGGTAGACATTTGAGGGTGTCAGTATATAAACACCATTTCCTTTTCTGGTAATTTATTCTTCTATGTTTTCTTTTGTTTTTTGTTTTTTATTGAGTTTTCTGACAAAATATAATCCAGTTTTTTTTTAATTGAAAATTTGAAGATCTGAACATGTCAACATCAAATATGTCATTGGTAATGCCATTACAAGGATTTTAAATGAAATACAAGATTAAGCTCTCCTATGTAATTTAAGAATCATTTGACAGTCTCGTCAAAGTTTTATTTTATTTTATTTATTTATTTATTTTTTAATTTTTTTTTTTAACGTTTATTTATTTTTGAGACAGAGAGAGACAGAGCATGAACAGGGGAGGGGCAGAGAGAGAGGGAGACACAGAATCTGAAACAGGCCCCAGGCTCCGAGCTGTCAGCACAGAGCCCGACGCGGGGCTCGAACTCACGGGCGTGAGATCATGACCTGAGCCGAAGTCAGACGCTTAACTGACCAAGCCACCCAGGTGCCCCTCGTCAAAGTTTTATATCCCCATATTAAAGAGGTTTTTAAAACCTACACACACACACACACACACACACACACACACACACAACTTCTATGCTGGTAACAAGATGCCTACACATAAAATGTAAAATAGAGAATTAAGACACTTTTCTGGGTAATGCAATCCTAAAGTACAACCTTAACTGTCTAGAGAATTGTGTCAATTTTCTACTTCACTTTGTGTGTGTGAGACTACATCTCAAATAACAGCCTTAGAAAGAAAACCTGTCACTGAGTTCGCAATTTCTGTAAGGTCAGACTGTAAAAATCTCACCTTACCAGGTAAATCACAGACACAAAGCAATTGCCCTTTAGAATTGTTCAACACCTAGTCCACTGTGTGCAAATGTGGCTTGTTTATTAATGAAAATGACATATACTCCACTATACCAATTTGAAAAAGAATAATTGCATATAATATATTGATTTTTAGTTTTTTAGTATTTTTCTCTACCCTTACTAGCACGTTAAATAATGGCCTTATTTATCTCTTTAATCCTCAGTTACTTGAATAGTTTGAACATAGACTAACTTTAAAAAATAACATTCTTAAAGATGAATATATGAGTAAAGGAAAGAAAAAATTTACAGGTAGAAAAACAGCCTATAAGGCATTGATACCACAAGGTTTTCCTGATACTAATCAAATTATATTCCTGAGCCTCTGTCAATAAACTATAAGAGAAAGGATTAATATCTTTCCCGTGCAGATTTTAGTAATAAAAGTAGATGGCCACATACCCAAATAGACTGAATTGAGTAGTAATCATTTTGAAAGCAGGTCATACTGACCATTTCATATCGTGGAAACTGTAAACTGATGCTCAAATATTTAAAAATTGAAATTAATAATGGTAAATATGAAAACAAAAATAAGACAATTAGGAGGCTAATGTACATCATTTACATTAATTATCAGTAAGACATTTTATCCTTGCTATGGTTGGTTTTGATTACTTTTAGATTGCTCACCATGCCAGTCATATTTTACTATTTACATGGTTGTTTAAGCATCATTTTGCACAAATGAATCAAGAAAATAAATAACAATAAGCAGAAAGGTAATTTACTATGTCAAACCTACCTATTTAGCAATATTCTTAATAAGCTAGAGCTCTTTGATTATAGGACACACCAAGAAAACCTACCCTTCACACTGCTTTAATAACTCTCATTTTTCTGTCTTAACATCCATAAATGGAGAACAGAAACTATAACTGTATAAATAGTTCACAGCTTTAGTCTTGAGTAAAACATAGCAGTTGTTTTCTAATTATGAAAATAGTACATGTCCATTGTAGAAAATTCTGAAAGAAAAAATAAATACTATCCAATATCTAAAGATAAGCACTATTAACATTAGAATTATACATGCACAGAAATGTACATATACATCTTTTTTTTCCCCCAAACATAGTTACATCTTAAATAAGATTGATATTTTGATGCATGACTGATTTGGAAATAGTCTTTTATCATACTTGAAAAAATATATATTTTGCTTCTAGTTAAGATGGAGTAAAAGACCGTTTTCAACGTCCTATCCTAAACAACTAAAAAACAAACAAAATATACAAAATACAGATTTCTTCTGTTACCCAAAAGTAGAACACTTCTATGAAAACTTTTGCAAGCCAAAATGTGTAAAACAAAGAATCAATTTCCATTAATTTATATGAATTGGAGTATTTCCATATCCAAATAAAAATTTAGTGGTTCTCTTAGATTAGCTGTGTCACTCCCACTGCACATGGTGCACACTGGCTCTATAATGACTTCCTGAAAACAAGTGCTAAACATTTTTTCCCTTTTTTGTAGAAGCAGAAAAATCCTCTTTGTATTTCTTTTGGTTAGTGAAACCAGGTACTAATGTAGCCTTTTGTAAAAGTGAGGGATACCTTTTATAGGAAACAATGACACTCAAGATGTGGCCATCAGACAATGAAGCACAGTGATCCCTGAGAGACAAAAAATAGGCAAAGCCCTACTTTGACCCAACTGAATGCCTGGAGAGAGATTCCGGGTTGCATTGCAAGAAGAGGGAACCCAGTCTCCTTAAGTTGAGAAAATAGATGTGGGTGGATTCTGGAAGAGACAAAGCCACTAGACTTTGAAGGCCAGAGTACTAGAGAGGATAGAGCTGTACAGAATAGAGAACTCTGGAGATCTACTGAGGATCTCCCTTGAACATTCTGTTGAGTAGCAACCAATTGACACATGTAGGAAATTATTCAAGCCTAAGTAAACATCACTTGGAAAGATTAGAGGAAATAGTATCTGCAATGCTGTTCTGGTTTAGGCTAGAAATAGTACCTGTTCACTCCATCCAAACTGGAAGACCTCATAATTCTTGGGAATAGGTTTAGAGTACCTCAAAAGTTGGCAAAATTAGCCCTTTGTGTTTTTGGTCCTACCAAAAAGATTAAAAAACAAGACCTAAAAGGAAAAATCTGCTTTCAAGAAATAATCATATTCCAAAACAAACTTGAAGAACATAGAGTACGAAAATTTCCAGGACACAGGATATAATAAAATTACCCAGTATGAACAAAACATATAATGGAAAAAATCAATAAAATCTGACCCAGAATTGACACAGATATAATTTGTAGAGAAGAATATTAAGTTATTATGATTGTACTCCTTATGGTTGAAAGTCTAGGGGAAAAGTTACACAAATTAGTTCAAGACAGGGAATATATAGAAGGTGACCTAATGGAAACTTTAGAGATGAAAACTTTAATACCCGAGATGAAAATTGCAGTAGGTGACATTATCAGAAGATTTAACAGCACAGAAGAAAGGAATGATGTACATGATGTAGAGCAATAGAAACTATTCAAAATGAAATAAAAAAGATGAAAATAACAAACAATCAATGAATTACGGAGCAAATTCAAAATTGGCCAAATAAATGTGTAGCTGTCATTCCTAAAGGAGAGGAAAAATAAAAACTAAGAATATTTGATGAAATAATAGTTGAAGACATTTTATATTGGAAGGAACCTATAACCCTACAGATCCCAGAAGTTAAATAAGAAACCCTAAGCACTAGAGATTAAAACAAATTGCAAAAGACACATTATAACTACATTGCTTAAATCCAGTTATAAAGAGAATATCTTAAGCTAGAGAAAAGACACTTTATACATACGGAACCAAAGGGTGACAGCACCTTTCTCACTGGAAACAATGCAAGTGAGAAGACAATAGAATAACATCTTTGAAATACAGAAAAAAAGAGAGAGGGAGAGAGAAGAATAAAAACCTGTCAACCTCAAATACTAAACCAGGCAAAAGTACCATTCAAAAATGAAGGGGAAATAAAGACTTTTTAAGACATATAATAGGTCACATTCATCACCAGAAGTCCTGCAATAAATGAAACATTAATGGAAGTCCTTCAGGTGGAAGCACAATAGTACAAAATGGAAACCTGAATCTACACAGAGGAATAAAGAGCCCTATGGAAGGTGACAACATCTCTAAATATAAGACGATTTTTCTTACTACCTAATTTACCTTAGAAGATAGTTGGATGTTGGATATAAAAATAATAGCAGTGCATTGATAGGTTTATAATATGGGCAGAAGTAAAATGTATGATCACAATAGCTCAAAATCTAGAAGTGGAAAAATTGAAGTGTATTGTTGCATATTTCTTATACAGTGAGTAAAGTAATTTAACGTAATTTAAAGTAGACATTGATAAGTAAAAAACTATAATATAAATCCTGATGCAATCTCAAATGAACAAAAGCAAAAACATAGTAATAGCTAATAACCAAGCAAAGGAGTTATGCCAGGTTCACACACAAAAAAATGAGTTAATCCAAAAATAGTTAGAAGAACATTACAAAAGTAACAAGTGATAGATAGGAAATAGAAACAAAAACAGATTTGACATAGTCCTATTAAATAATCATGTTAAATGATTGAAATACCCTTATTTCTCTAACTTCCAGTGATTGAAAGATTTATGTTAAATTCTCCTAACACATTTGGATTTTAAAAAATTTCTTCTGAGATTTTCCTTTATAATTTGTGTTCTTTGTTATCTAGTTCATTACAATTCATGATTGATTTAGTGCTATCATTGATTGGACTATTCATTTTATTTTTTACATAAATATACAGTAAAATAGTTTTTGGTGTACATTTTATAAATTTAATACAAGTATAGACATACAGAATCATCATCATTAGAATACAGAATAGTTTCAACACCCTACAAACTCCCTCACGCTGTCCCATCAAAATTAACTCTAGAAAGCTATTGATTTTTTTTCATTCTAAACAGATGTTATTTAGAAAAAAATAAGTCAAGGAAGGGTTTATTTATTTGTAATACAGTCTATTGCAACATATTTTTTTTTTGTGGTTTGGAATATTTCAGTGTGGAAAGTAAAACTAGTGAAACATATGTTAACTGAAAGAAAACCAACTTCAATGTATGTTAGTAAATACTTCATTAGTTGTATTATAGCCCAGGAAACAGTCTTTCAGATTGATCTGAAGACCTGCTCTGAAGCTTGTTAGCTATATGAGATTACATATACAAAAGGGAAAGATGAGGGGATACATGCTTGTGAGGAGTTTTCCATGGATTTGTGTGCCACAATGAATAATGTTATGGTTGTTAAAAGTAAGGTTTACTGATTTCACATAAACATGAGAAAAACCCTTAGGTGATCTTAGCACATTATGTTTCCATCATATCTGATCATTTAAAAATATTGCTGGGTCACCTGGTTGGCTCAGTGGGTAAGCATTTGACTTTGGCTCAGGTCATGATCTCACAGTTTGGGAGTTTGAGCCACACATGGGGCTCTCTGCTCTCAGTACAGACTCCCCTTCACATCCTCTGTCTTCTCTCTCTTAGCCCTTTCCCCGGCGTGTGCACGCACTTTCTCTCTCTCTCTCTCTCTTTCTCTCTCAAAATTAAATAAACATTAAAATTAAAAAAAAATTAAAAATAAAAATATTGATCTGCCTCTGCTTAACTGGTTTTCTGGCTTTTCCTGTTTTGATTCCTCCTTGAGGTCACTTGAGATGGTCGCAGATAGCTGACTGACATCAGTCATCAACTGCAGTTTTAGTGCACACATAATAGAAGGGAGAGAGAAAAGAGGGAAATATGTAAAAGTGAGTGACAATTGCTGGAATAGGTGACATAAGTTTATGCCTAGAGAACATATAGAGGGATAGACTTTAGATATGAGCTCATATAATTCATCCATAGTAGTAGAATAAAGAAGACAAAATATATAGACATCGATTCATTGTCTGTGCAATGTCAATTAAAAAAGTATAAGGAAGTAACCTTGGTTTAGAGTATTTCTAAGTGAAATAATAAGAAGGAAAATAGCACAATTTCCTACACCCAAATATCATTCCCATTTCTTGACATTTGTTAAAAATAGGGACTTTTATATGTAAATTATTCATACATGTTATGTCTGTTATATATTTATATATTATTATACTTTTATCCATTATAAAATCCATCTATTTATAGCACTTTTCCTCTGGGAAATATAATGTATTCAATGTCTGTCGTTCTTTTTTTTTTTTTTTTTTGCCTGGGATCTATAGTTATTAAGTAGCAGTAGAAAGATGGAAGAAATATACTACTGTTTCAGAACGTACCATCTGTCACCTGTGCAAGAAAGTTTTTTCTTAGCTAGAGTCCCTGTATCTCTGACACACTGGACATATTTAAGATGATAGGAACAGAATTATTCTACTCATCCAGGTGGATGAGATTCCTTTGTTCATTAAGATGAAGTTTGGATAGGGCACTGATGATGGTTCAGTCCCATTGTCCTTTTCATCACTGTACATTTCAATTTTTTTTTTTTTTTTTTTACTGTTATTCTGGTGTAGGTTGTCTTCCTGTCCCCGCCTCCAGCTTCTTCATCATTAGATTTGTGTGAATGTTGAGAGAGAATTTTACAGGACTCCGACTACAGTTACTGAGTAGGGAAGAAATAAGGAACCTGGGCTACTGATCAAATCACAATTATTGGAGAGATTTAGAATGTCATTTCAAACTATAGCTAATTACAGAAAAATGGAAAACAAAATTTATGAATTTTTTGAAAGCAGGGAATTGTTGCCTAGAAGTTGATTCCAATAATAAACTGTAGAATGTATTAGAAAGATAGAAAAACTATGTCACAAAACCTAGTGTGCTGTTCTGAGTCTGTTTTTACTGATTAAGGTTTATGTGCAAGCCATAAATCTGTACCCTATGAAATGATAGGACATAGCCTTAGCCTAATCTATTTTATATTTTTCATCTTGATTAGCACCAAAATTTTCTGATTTCAAAATCTAGAGATGGCAATTCAGATTTAAATCTGAATTTAAATCTGTAGAGGTGGCATAGGATCCAGCTTTACTTATCTTTCCTCATTGCTAGAATAAAATTTTCACTTTAACTAAACACTCTCTGGATATTTTATATCAGCAGCACATTTGGCCAGGCCTTTATCTCCATGTTGATATTGTTCCCATGGGTTTAGAAAGGACAGAATGTTTCAGACAAGATTTCCCTAGCAAAAAAACACAAAGACTGAGGCAAAATATTCTAACAGATTAATAATATAAACCTGACATTCAATGATGAAACAACATAAAAGCAATAATACTGGAAAGTATATTATTATGAATAAATAACTTAGCTAAAGGTCTAATAGGGGCAAAAAGTAGAATATTGCAAGATAAATTCAAGGATTTTTGTTCAAAAATCATTGAAAGAAAATACTTTCTACTTGTTGAAAGGGTAATGCATCATTCAAATAAAAATGCCTTAATAATTGTATTAAAAGAGAAAAGTTAGAGATGCAGGTTGGAATTATACATATTCACACACAGTTCTTTTGCATTATTCAAAGGAGTTAAGTTCTATAAAGTTTTCACATATTTTCAACTAAAGCCCAAAAAGAAAAATGAAGACAAAAAGCAGAAAAGAGAAAAAGGGACAGGTGGAAGAAACACTAAAAATTTTTAAATATGTGGAATTGGAGTGCTAGGAGAAAAGAAAAGAGAGAATGGGGCTCAATCAGTGTTCAAAAACTGTTTAGATAAAATACCAAACTGGGTAAAAGATATCAACTCACTAAAGTTCAGTGAAACAAAAGCATGATAAATATAATGTAACCAGATATATATATATATGTATTTTAATCTCATAGCAAAATTGCTGAAAACCAAAGATAAAAACAGCATCTTAAAAGCAGACAGAGAAAAAAGGTAAGTTATATTCATGTAGTAATAATATTAATAGCTCACATTTCAATAGAAAAAATGAAAGACTAAATAATGGAATTGTATCCAAAAAAGTGCTGAGGAAAGATGGCCACTGCCAAAATGGAATTCTATACATAAAAAAAGAAAGAATTAAGAAAAAGAAGATTAAATGAAGATATATTCAGAAAAACATAAACAGAAGTTATTGTTAACACTGTGGAATTTGACAAATGCTAAAGTACAGGAAGATAATGATCCCCAAAAGAAACATGGAATTTATAGATGAATAGTACTGGGATGGATGCAAATGCAAATAATTAAAAATGAATAATCACTATACTAAGTGGTGATGATAATTTCTTGTGAAGTTTAAATATGTGAAATGAAGATTTTAAAAATCATGTCAAAAATAAAGCAAAAGACAGAGGAAAAATGGATTCAGTGTCTTCCAAAAGTCTGATATAATCTGAAAACTGATGACAACTATTTTTAATAAGCTAAATAAATCAAGGATTCAAGTTTTCATCTCTATTGTAACCATTAAAAGTGATAGAATGTATAAATAGCATGTTAGAAGATGAAAAGTAATAATAAAGCAAAATATCTGGAAAATCCAAAGCAATGCAAGAAATAAAAGATTAAAAATAGGAAACAGGTTGTATAAATAAATAAATAATGGGAAAACAAACTAATTATAGTATATGTAAATGGATTAGTTTTACAAATAAGTGAAAATAATGTAAACAGAATTGGGCAACAAATAACTTACAGTATACATTAGAAAATAGTTTGAACTGAATGATAATAAGGTAATGCCACATTAGACTTATGAGATGCAGCTACAGTAGGGAAATGTTTAGTGTCCTGTGTATTCATTAAAAAGAAAAAAAAAAAGATATTTGAGATGAATGAATCTAAGTTTCTAGTTCAATGTGATGGAAAAATATATTTAAACATAATCCAAAGAAAATAGAAATAATCAAACTATAAAGGTAACAATAAAAATCAAGGGAATTGAAGACATGCTTTAAATAAATTTAGCTAAAGTTGATTATTTGACAAGGAAAAATAGAGGAAAAACACAAAATGCAAATATATAAACTAAGAAGATAATTAGACGACCTTACAACAAATTATGTACTAACAAACTTGACACTTTAAAAAATACATTCGTTTGAAAAGTTGAATTAACCAAAACATATAAAAGGTAATAGAAAATTTGAATAGTGAAAAATACTTATTTTTGGTATTAAGTTTATCATAAGTAATTTTCACAGAGAAAATTCTCCATATCAGTTTACATTTGAAATATATTTGAGGAGAAAAATCACCAACCTCACACAAATTCTTCCTAAAGAGAAACCAAGTGAACACTTTTTCCAATCCTTTTAATATGAACAGAAAGACCTTGGTATTAAACATTTATAGATATTATAAAAGGAAAACTGGTAATCAATGTCTCAAACAAAAATTAAGAACTCCAACATAAAACATTACCAAATTACTCCTAGAAACATATAAAAGAAAATACATTATGACCCACTGGTGTTTATGTCTTCAGTGCTGGGTTGGTGGAGAGGAAGATGGTGGCAGAGTAGGAGAACCTTAGGCTTTTCTCCTCTCACAAACATAGCTAGATAACTATCAAGTCATCCTAAATATTCCGGAAATCAACCTGAAGACTAACAGAACAAAGGGACAGAAAAAGCCCCATCAAAGAAAGTAGGAAGTGCAGAGATGTGGTTTAGGGGAGAAAGAGATCTCAGGTGCTGCGGAGGGGAAGGAGCTGTGGACATTGAGATGAACAAGAGAGAAAGGAGGACACAGAAGAATGCACAAGGAGACAGTTTCCCCAAAGAAAATGAAAAGGACTGAATTTTGTGAGTTCTTGCAAACAGTGGGATTTAAAGGCTAATGGGATTAGCTGGGATACAGCTAGGATGACACTGCCCTGTTCCTGCAGAGAAGGCAGGCAAACAACCCAGGGGTAAACCGTGTGGAAAGAGTGATCTGAAGTACTTCTGGGGCACACAGGGAGATTATTTGGTCTTCTTGGAGTGCATCCCTGAAAGGCAGCATTCATGGAGAAGCCTCTCTCAGAACAAAGGTGCTGGCTAGTGCCATTTTCCTCCCCACCCCTCAGAATAAACACAGAACCACCTTTGGGAGGTAGTGCAGTGTGGACACTGGCAGTCTAACTTGCTTACACCAGGCCCTTCCCTACTGCACTCTGGCAGGATTGCACCCTTCTCAGTCAAGCTTGCCTCAGTCCCAGCACACCAGGCCCCTACCCCAGAAGACCAGCATAAACCACTGCTCACATTACATCTCCTGACCAGAGAGTTCTGTAGTGCCTCAATTCCGTGGAGTTGGTGTTAAGTCTCATTTAACAAGCAAATCAGATCAATCCTATTTAAGACACACTACATTCAGGCCAAAGGCCAAATACTGCCCATAGCAAGCAAGGAGAGCCTCTGCAGACAACTGACTGGAAGCACAGAGCAGTCAAACACAATAGCAGAGAGCACATAGCACACATCAGAGACATTACCTGAAGCATATTAAGTCCTGGGCACTACAAGAACTTTTCTTCATAAGACCATTACTTTCAGGAACAAGAGACTTAACCGGCTTTTCTAACCTAGAAAAGAAGGCAGAGACTTAGACAAAATGCCAAGAGGGAGGAGTTTATCTCAAATGAAAGAATAAGATAAGGCCACAGCCAGAGATCTAAGTGAAACAGATAATAGTAGCAGGCCTGATAGAAAATTTAAAGCAACAATCATAAAGGTATTCACCGAGCTTGAGAAAAGAAGACACCAGTGAGATTTAAAAGAAATCAGAGATGAAAAATGCAATAAACAAGATTGGAAACAGGCTTATTGCAATGAATAGCAGACTGGAAGAAGCATGGGAAAAAATTAGTGACCTAGAAGACAAATTAAATGGAAAATAATGAGGCTGAACAAAAGAGAAATAATTATGCAACATGAGAATAGACTTAGGGAACTCAGTGACTCCATTAAGCCTAATAACATTTGTATCACATGAGTCCCAGAAAAAGAGAAAGAGGGGCAGAACATTTGTTTCAAGAAATAATAGCAGAAAAGTGAAATAAGCCATACAGAGAAAGACAGATACCATATGGTTTCACTCTTATGTGGATCCTGAGAAACATAACAGAAACCCATGGGGGAGGGGAAGGAAAAAAAAAAAAAAAAAAAAGAGGTTAGAGTGGGAGAGAGCCAAAGCATTAGAGACTGTTAAAAACTGAGAACAAACTGAGGGTTGATGGGGGGTGGGAGGGAGGGCAGGGTGGGAGGGAGGGCAGGGTGGGTGATGGGTATTGAGGAGGGCACCTTTTGGGATGAGCACTGGGTGTTGTATGGAAACCAATTTGACAGTAAATTTCATATATTAAAAAAAAAAAAATCTCATAACTCAAAAAAAAAAAAAAAAAAAAAAAAAAAAGAAATAATAGCAGAAAACTTCCCTAATGTGGGAAAGGAAACAGACATTCAGATGCAGGAAACACAGGGAACTCCCATCAAAATCAACAAAAGCTGGTCAGTACTAAGATCCATTATAATTAAATTTGCAAAATACAGTGATAAAAAGTCTTAAAAGCAGCAAAAGAAGTCCTTACTTACAAGGGAAAACCTAGAAGGCTAGATGGTGATTTCTCAACAGAAACTGGGCCAGCCCGAAAGGAATGGCATGATATATTAAAAATGCTAATTGGGAAAAATCTGCAGCCAAAAATCTGTTCAGCAAGGCTATCATTCAGAATATAGGGGGAAAGAATTTCCCAGAGAAGCAAAAGCTAAAGGAATGTGTGACAACTAAACCAGCACTACAGGAAATATTAAAGGGGATGCTTTGAGTGCAAAGAAGAGACCAAAAATGAGAAAGACAAGAAAGGATGAGAGAAATCTCCAGAAAAAATGACAAAACAAGTAATAAAATGCATGCAATAAATACATATCTATCAACAATTATTTTGAATGTAAATGGACTAAATGCTCCAGTCAAAAGACATAGATGTCAGAATGGATTAAAAAAAAAAAAAAGACCCATCTATATACTTCCTAGAAGAGATTCATTTTAGACCTAAAGACACCTGCAGCTTGGAAGTGAGTGGGTGGAAGGTAGTCTGGATGCCTCAGTTGGTTAAGCATCCAAATTTGGCTCAGGTCATGATCTTGCAGTTTGTGAGTTTGAGCCCCACATTGTAGGCTCTGTGGACAGCTCAGAGCCTAGAGTCTGCTTTGGATCAGTGTCTCCCTTTCTCTCTGCCCCTCCCCTGTTCACACTCTGCCTCTATATCTCTCAAAAATAAATAAACATTAAAAACTTTTTCAAGAACATGAATATGTGGAGAAACATTTATCATACAAATAGATATTCAAGCCAGAGTGTTAATACTTAATATTGGACAAGCTAGACTTTAAAAGTAAGAAGTAAAAAGAAAGACCATTATATAATCATAAAGGGGACAGTCCAACAAGAAGATATAACGTAAATATTTATGCACTCAACATAAGAGCACTGAAATACAGAAAACATTTAATCACAAACATAAAGGAACCAATTGGTAATAACAAAATAAAAGTAGGGGACTTTCATACCCCACTTATTATTCGGAGAGATGATCTAAACAGAATGTAAACAAGGAAACAATGGCTTTGAATGACACATTGGACCAGATAGACTTAACAGATATATTCAGAACAGTCCATCCTAAAGCAGCAGAAGACACATTTTCTTCAAGGGCACATAGATGATTCTCTAGAATAAATCACATAAATCACATTTGTCACATACTAGGTGACAAATCAGGTCTCAACAAGTACAAAAAGATTGAGATCATATCATGCATATTTTCTGACCACAACACTAAGAAACTTGAAGTCAACCACAAGAAACAATTTGGAAAGACCACAAATACATGAGGGTTAAACAACATGCTAGCAAATAATGAATGGGTCAACCAGGAAATCAGAGAAGAAATAAACAAAAATACATGGAAACAAATGAAAATAAAAATGCAATGGTCTAAACCTTTGAGATGCAGCAAAAGTGGTCCTAAGAGGGAAGCATATAGCAACACAGGCATAAGTCAAGGAGTGAGAAAAATCTCAAATAACCTAATCTTACAAAAACAAACTCACAAATGAAGTCTAAAACCAGCAGAAGGATGGAAATAGGGAAGATTAGAGCAGAAGTATAATATAGAAACTAAAAAAACCTAATAGAACAGATGAATGATAACAGGAGCTCATTCTTTGAAGAAATTAAAAAAAAATCATAAACTTTAGCCAGACTTAAGAAAAAAAGAAAGATCCAAATAAACAATCACAAATGAGGAAAAAATAACAGTACAGAGATGGGAACAATTAAAAAAGAATGTTATGAAAAACTATATGCCGGGGCGCCTGGGTGGCTCAGTCGGTTAAGCGGCCGACTTCAGCTCAGGTCATGATCTCGCGGTCCGTGAGTTCGAGCCCCGCGTCGGGCTCTGGGCTGATGGCTCAGAGCCTGGAGCCTGCTTCTGATTCTGTGTCTCCCTCTCTCTCTGCCCCTCCCCCGTTCATGTTCTGTCTCTGTCTCAAAAATAAATAAAACGTTAAAAAAAAAAATTAAAACTATATGCCAACAAATTGGACAACTGGAAGAAATGGATAAATTCCTAGAAACATACAAACTACCAAAACTTAGGAAGTAGAAAACATGAACAGACCTATAACTGGCAGAGAAATTGAATCAGTAATTAAAAAACTCTCAACAAACAAAAGTCTAGGGCCAGATGGGCTCACAGGGAAATTTTACCAAACATTTAAAGAAGAGTTAATACACATTCTTCTAAAACTATTCCAAAAAGAGGGGGTGGGAGGGGAGGGAGAGAGAAGGAAAACTCCCAAATCCATTCTATGAGGCCAGCATTACCCCGATACCAAAACCTGATAAAGACAGGTCATGATCTGGCGCTCCGTGAGTTCGAGTTCCGCGTCCGGCTCTGTGCCGACCGCTCAGAGCCCGGAGCCTGTTTCAGATTCTGTGTCTCCTTCTCTCTCTGACCCTCCCCCGTTCATGCTCTGTCTCTCTCTGTCTCAAAAATAAACGTAAAAAAAAAAAAAAAAACAAAAAAAAAAAACAAAAAACCTGATAAAGACTCATTAAAAGGAGATGTACAGGCCAGTGTCCCTGTACTGGATACAAAAGTTCTCAGTAAATATTAGCAAACTGAATCCAACAAAACATTTAAAAAATTATTCACCATGATCAAGTGGGATTTATTCCTGTGTTGCAAGGGTGATTGAATATTCACAAATCAACATGATACATCACATTAATAAAAGGGTAAGAACCATATGATCATTTCAATAGATGCAGGAAATCATTTGACAAAGTACAGCATATATTTGTGATAAAAACCCTCAGCAAAGTAGGCTTAGAGGGAACCTATCTCAAAATAATAAAGGTCATATATGAAAAACCCACAGCTAATATCCTTAATGGGGAAAAACTGAGAGCTTTTCCTCTACATTCAGGAACAAGACAGGGCTGTCCATTCTCACCACTGTTATTTAACATAATACTGGAAGTCCTAGCACAGCAATCAAAATAACAAAAAGAAGAAACAAGGAAAACAAAGAATTAAAGCTTTCACAATTTGCAGATGAATTGATACTCTATATAGAAAACATGAAAGACTCCTCCAAAAACCACTTGAACTGATAAATTCAGTAAAGTTTCAGGATACAAAACATACAGAAATCTGTTTCATTTCTATACATCAATAATGAAGCAGCAGAAAGAGAAGTTAAATAATCAATCCCATTTATATTTGTACCAAAAGGAATAAGATACTTAGAAATAAACCTGAAGAAAAGGTAAAAGCCTTGTACTTTGAAAACTATAAAACACTGATAAAAGGAAGTGAAGAGGACACAAAGACATGAAAAGACAATACATGCTCATCGGTTGGAAGAACAAATATTGTTAAAATGTCTACACTACTGAAAGCAATCTACAGATTTAATGCAATCCCTATCAAAATGCCATCAGCACTTTTTACAGAACTAGAACAACCAATCTTAAAATTTGTATGGAACCACAAAAAACCCCAGATAGCCAAAGAAAACTAGAAAAAGCAAAGCAAAGCTGGAGGCATCATATTCTAGACTTCAAGATATATTAAGAAACCATAGTGATGAAAACAGACTGGCACAAAAAATAGACACGTAGATCAATCGAATAGAAGAGAAAACCCAGAAATAAACCCACAATTATATGGTCAATTAATCTTTGACAAAGCAGGAAAGAGTATCCAATGGGAAAAAGGCAATCTCTTCAACAATGGTGGTGGGAAAACTGGACCATTTTCTTACACCAAACTCAAAATTAAATTCAAAATGCATGAAAGACCTAAAAGTGAGACCTGAAACCATAAAAGTCCTAGAGGTAGTAATGTCTTTGACATTGGCCACAGTAAATTCTTCCTAGATATGTCTCCTGAGGCAAGAGAAACAAAAGCAAAAATAAACTATTGGGACTCCATCAAAATAAAAACCTTCTGAACAGCAAAGGAAACAACAAAAATAAAAGGCAACCTAAGAAATGGGGGAAGATATTTCCAAGTGACATATCAGATAAAGGGTTAGTATCCAAAATATACAAATAACTTATAAAACTCAACACCCCAAAAATAAATAATCCAGTTAAGAAATGGGCAGAAGACTTGAATAGACATTTTTTTCCGAAGAAGATATACAGATAAATAACAGACAAATGAAAAGATGCTCAACATCACTCACCATCAGGGAAATACAAATGAAAACTATAATGAGATACCACCAAACACCTGTCAGAATGGCTAAACTAAAAAACACAGGAAACAACAGGTTGTGGCAAGGATGTAGAGAAATGGGACCTTTTGCTCTGTTGGTGGGAATGGAAACCTGTGCAGCCACTCTGGAAAACAGTAAGGAGGTTCCTCAAAAAGTTAAAAATAGAACTACCCTATGATCCAGCAATTGCATTACTAGATATTTACCCAAAGAATACAAAAATACTAATTCAAAGTGATACATGCAGCCCAATATTTATAGCAGCTTTATCTACAATAGCCAAATGATAGAAACAGCCCAAGTGTCCATCAACTGATGAATAAAGAAGTGGTGTGTGTATATACGTATGTGTGTGTGTGTGTGTATATATATATAATTACAGATGAAAAAATTTATATATATATATATATATAAATATATATATATATATATATATATATATATATATATATATATTTATACACACACACACACACAGTGAAATATTATCCAGCCATAAGAATAATGAAAATTTTCCATTTACAATGACCTGGATAGAGCTACAGATAGTATGCTAAGCAACATAAGTCAGGGAGAGACAAATACCATATGATTTCACTCATATGTGAAAACTAAGAAAACGAATGAGCAAAGGGGAGAAAAAAAGAGTGGAAATCCAAGAAATAGACTCAACTATAGAAAACAAACTAATGATTACCAGAGGGGAGGTAGATGGAAAGATGGATTAAATTGGTGATGGGGATTAAGGAATGCAGTTGTTGTGATGGGCACCGGGTATTGTATGCAAGTGTTGAATCACTGTATTGTATGTTGTATGTTAACTAAAATTTAAAAAGAAACTTAAAAAAATCAGTCAATGCTACTCAGCACAAAAATACACTGAAACTCAACAATCATGTAATTATGTAAGTAGATGGGCAAAATTATTTGATGAAATTAAAGCACATTCAGATAAAAAAAATTACAAACTGAAAATATAAGGAAACTTCCAAATTATAAAAATAGGTACTTTGTGTGTGTGTGTGTATATATGTAAAATTATATGTATATATATAATACATATATACATATACATGTAAATAGATATATATACAGAAAATATCATACAAATGGTAAATACTTATAAGCCTAAGCCTTGAAGTCAACGATGAGAGAAGGATGCTGTGATAAATAATAATAAATTCTAAGTGAGACTCAAAAGGAGACAATATGACCACAGAGGCAAAGATTGGAGTGATGTGGCGACTGGAATATGGAAGGATCAAGGAGTACATCCTTGCTGACATCTTGATTTCAACTCAGTAAAACTGGGTTTGGACTTCTAGACTCTGAAATTTTAAGGGAATAAATTTCTATCATCTTCAACCAGTAAGTTTGTGTAAACTTGTTATAGCATACTAGCCCATATTTACTGGCATAGAGGCAAGTTTCCAAGAACATCAAAAAAGCAAGCCTTAATGTACAAACAGCTTCCAAGTATGCTCTTGCCACATTTGTTACCATCCATTGGCCAAAGGAATTCCAATGGTCAAACTCAGAGTCAGGGACAATATAAGGAAGTATGAACAAATTGGAGATATTACTGCACAAGTCCACTACAGAAAAATTGTGTATTCAGATCAGTTTACAATTAGCTTTGCTCTTCACTTTAAAGAAGCAAATATCTTAAAATGGTGTATTTGGGGAATAGTATGCAAGAAAGATACTTTGGCAGTGCATTTGTCAAATGTAGTCTCATTGGTGAATACACGTTTAATTTTAGTTTTTTTTAATGTTTATTTTTTTATTTTTGAGACAGAGAGTGTGAGTGGGGGAGGGGCAGGGAGAGAGGGAGACACAAAACCTGAAGCAGGCTTCAGGCTCTGAGCTGTCAGCAGAGTCCGAGGCAGGGCTCCAATCCATGAAGCAAGAGATCATTACCTGAGCTGAAGTCCAGTGCTTAACCGAGTAAGTCACCCAGGCACCCCAATAAGTGTTTAGTTTTAAGTTAACTGTTTGAAGTTAAAAATGTATAAGTGCCCATACTATGTTAGTGTCCCAAATTGTGACATATGTCCACCTTAAACCCATAAATATGGCCTCCTAAAGCACATGTAGGTGGAGAGTGGGGAAGGAATATTTTTTCAGAGAATGTGTAAGATGATATGACTGAACATGGAGTGAATAGAGGCTGGGTAGCAAAATCAAAAGACACCTATTAAAAGTAATTCGTAAATAGAAGACTGAGGGTCTTATAATAAAAGACACTTGGAGTTGGGAGGATGATGACAGTGTAAAGAGAAAAAAACAATGCTACTTTTCTTAAATTATTATCCTACCTAAAATTTTGTACCACTTTTTTTTCTCAATTTAGTTAACGTACAGTGTAGTCTTGGGTCAGGAGTAGAACCCAGTGATTTATCTCTTACATATGACACCCAGTGCTCATCTCAACAAGTGTAGCACATTTTTAATAGAAATAGGCAGTATACTAATTTTATTATAGGAGGTGCCAATTTGAAGAACTTTTTTAGTTATTATTTCCTTTTCATTGCATTCTGCTCTTTATTATTTTAAGTCTGTTTTCCATTTCATTTCTGAAGTATATATAATGAAATATATACTTCTTATATATTGTATATTATACATATATTACATATATATTATGTATATTATATACTTCATTACATATTATATGCTTCATATATATACTATATATCATATATTACATATAATATGTATATCACATATATACATTATATATTACATATATGTGTATTACATATATACATTATATATCACATATACATATATTACATGTATATATGTAATACACATATATGCAGTATACATGTATGTAATATATAATGTATGTGTAATATACATATTATATGTATACATGTGTGTGTGTGTATATATATATATATATATATATAATGATATTTCACTGAATATTTGGGTAAAAATTGATTCACTAAGATATTTTTAAGCCCAGAAATAAACAACCTAGTATTTCTTATACAAAGAGAAAAAGTTCGTGATTTTTTTATATTATCCTGAAGTTGTCTTTTTGATATTGGTAGCAAGAGAATTGCATTTATGGACAATTATATTGTGTGGTATGAAAGCAAAACTTCCCCAGTGGTAATTATTTTGTATATTGTATTTCCATTACCCAGTGTCTCATAGACCTAGTCAACTGGAACTGGATAAAATTTGTGTAGAAATGAATACACTTAATCTGTTTACTGTAATATTGTGAATCCTAATTACAATAATTTGAAAACAAGGAGAATAATTCAAAAGGATAATTTCAACCTTTTTGGAATTTATGGCAAATATGTTGAATTCATAGATTGAAAAAATTTTTTTTAATTTTTTAACATTTATTTTTGAGAGACAGAGTGAGACAGAGCACAAGTGCAGGAGGGGCAGAGAGACGCAGGGACACAGAATCCAAAGCAGGCTCCAGACTCTGAGCTGTCAACACAGAGCCTGACATGGGGCTTGAACTCATGGATGGCAAGATCATGACCTGAGCTGAAGTCGGATGCTTAACCGACTGAGCCACCCAGGCACCCCCATAGGTTAAAAATTCTTATTTGTTATAGCTTTATTCAAGACAGAGAACTCTAGATAGAGGATAAAAATTCATGGACATGTTCTTAGATAAATAAGGAGTAACTTAAATATCACAAAGAGGTCTGGATTTCATAAAGGATATCTATATATCTTTTTTATATATCCTTTACTGAAGGATATATAACTTTGGTTTGAATTGCATCACACACACACACACACACACACACACACACACCTGGCAGTTTAATTTAATGAGGATTTATTATTATCTACCATGTACTGAGTATTCTGTGTAAATAAACATGGAATGATACTGAAGAAAGTCAGGACTACTTAGACTATCCTCAGTATTTATATAACTTGAAATCTTGCCTAGATCAAGATATAGTTTTAAACTGATGAGTAAATGGGAACAACTTCACTGATTACAAAATCATTATTGAGGTTGTTACCACTTCTCATAGCATATACTGCAACTTTGTGTGAATCAAAAATTAGATTTTTATACTACAAACTTTTTGCCCTCATAAGAGTTGGAGAGCAGAGTGCAGGCTAGATTTCAGTCCCCCCTCTCACCTGACCTCCCCAACACACACGCTTCACTATCACCACATCTGGGTGCCCTTTTGTAGGGCATAATTTACACACTTGGGTGTTCAGTCCCAGATTTAGTTAAGCCTGTTTCACAGACCCAGCATTCTGTGAACAACTTGAAATTATATTAATGTTCAATGTACATTCAAAATGTGATACATAGATTTTTCTTACAGAGAAGAACTAAATCGTTAATCAGATACTCAGGACAGTACATTGTCCCCACAAACAGAAAATAACAGATTATAGGATCAAGCAATTGCATTTTTAAAAATGAAATTCATTACTTTATTAACTTAGCTGTATTCAAATTGTTTTGTCCTGGCAATAATGACATAAAGTAACAAATGCATAAAGGCAGTCATACTGTGGTGTCTGTTATAGGAAACTTTACAAGTTGTGAGTTTATGCAAAGGACTTGTAATGGCAAATGATAAAACTTGGAGAGAGGACTCTTCCTTTGGGTCTTGTACGTAGGAATTCTACACCAAACCCAAATGAGACAAGAAAATTGAAAGGAAAATTTCTTATTAATGGGATTGAATGACACAGCCTATGGATCTGTTTGATTTGGCGAGGCTCTAGAGATTCAAAATCATTTTAGAAAAAGTATTAACCATTAAAATTGTTTTTTACTTAAAAAAAGCAAAGACTACTTGTTTCAGCAAATTTAGTCTCAAAATTTTGTCTGTGTATCTCTAGCCACTTTACATAACGTTCACTTAAATTTTCTGCACAGAAATGCAACTAATCTTTTAAATGATGTTTTTCAGATAAGTGACAACAGCTGATGTCTACTTTTGTCAGTGATTGTTTCACTTAATAGGTGTGCATAGTATTAAGTACTGTTTCAAAAGATTTTCATTTGACACAGATGGAGGTATTGAATCTCTTTTCTGTAAATTTTTTCCTATAGGCTTATAAAAAAAAAAGTAAAGTATTTTTGTCTACTCCTGAATATGACCATTTGGGAGTGAACAGAAAGCTTTTCTCTCTCTCGGACCCACTTGGCTTTGCATGTTCAAAAAGGAGAGTGAAAAAAAAAAAGACAGTGCAAGTGATTTTGAATGATTTTGACCTTAACTCGAGTCTTCCCTAAGATGTGCAGTCCTGTTTTCTCTTGTTCTTTTGACAGATGTAAGGGATTCTGCGTTGTGGACTGCATGATTCACTATGATTGACTTAGGCAGGGTGTGAATAGGGCTGCAAAGCAGGGGAGCACCGTTGAGCTTTCAAAGTGACAGACTGGTTACAGAATGATTGAAGAGGTGTATGTCCTAGCATGTATGTGATGGGCTTGGGGAGAAAAAAGGAGGGGCGGAGTGAAGGAACACATCACTTGTATTCATACTAGTTTCTTCTTTTTCATTGCATTACTGCCACAGTGTAAGGAGAAACATATAATTGAGATAATCTAGTTCAATCTTCTTTTCATGAGAGGAATGAAAGAAAATTTGTGAGAAACTATGGGACATTTCAATTTAAGACAATTGAATATATGTATACACAAATCTAAGACAAATAAATATATGTACAAACACACAAATAAGCACATAAAAACATGCCCAAGATCATTAATCATTAAGGAAATGCACATTAAATTCACAGTTGCACTCCACTACATACATATTTAGAATGGAGGAAACTGAAGAATGACTATATTAAGTGTCTTAGTCAGTTTGGGTTACCATAATAAAGTGCCATAGACTGGATAGCATATAAACAATATACATTTATTTCCTCACAGTTCTGGACACTGGAATTCTGAGATCAGGGTGCCAGCAGGTCACAATCTAGTGAGGCTCTTCCTTTAGGTTGTAATTTCACATTGGACCTTCACATAACGGAAAGAGGGTGAGGGAGTTCTCTGGGGTTCCTTTTATAAGACTGCTAGGTAATCGCATTCATCAGGATTCTACCCTCATGATGTAATTCCCTCCCAAATGCCCTACTTCCTACTACCAGGACATTGTGAGAGAAGGTTGCAAAATATGAATCTGAGGGGAGCATAAACATTTACTGCATAACACCAAGTGTTCATGAATATCTGGAGGATCTGGATCTCTGATAGATTCCTGATGCGAATATAAATATATATTGTTTACATAATGGTACAAACACAGTGTGACAGTTTCTTAAATACAAATAAATTTACCACATGACCCAGTCATTCCACTCTCCTAGGTATTTAACCCAAATGGAAAGAAATTGTATATTCAAACAAAGATTGGTGCACAAAGTTTGCAGCAGCTTTCTTTATGTTAGCCAGAATTTGGAAGAAGCACATCAACAGGGAAATGAATAAAGAATTGTGGCATATCCATATATTGAAATCTTCTCAGCAATAAAAAGAAATGAAACCTTGATACACACAGTAGCATGGATGAATTTCTGTTAATGGTGATGACTGAAAGCAGTCAGACTGAAGCTCTATAATACTCTATCATGCCATTTATATAAAATACAACTAATTCAAGTGGAATTTATGTAATGACTAACAAGTTTATATGCAAACTAATTTGTAATGACAGAAATGAGTTAATAGTTTCCTATGAAGTAAGATGGGGAATCACCTTTTGTGAGGAATCACAAAAGATCATGAGAGAACATTTGGGAGTAATGGATCTGTTCATTATCTCAATTGTGCTGACATTTTTATGAGACTATAAATAGGTCAAAACTTATTGAATTGTATGATCTAAATATATGGAATTTATTAGTGTATCAACTATACCTGCAAGATATAAAATTTATAAAATTGGGTAAAACTGGGTAAAGCTACATTGTGTTTTTAGAGATAATGGTAGTGTGGAAAATTTCTGGGGGAGAGGAGACTAAAGACAAGAGGGCCAACTATGTAGCATAATATTTTCCACTCCTAAAATCATTCGGTGGTGGGAGTGCTTATGATTCAATAGGTAGTGAGCCACTTTCCTAAAATTCCATCTTAGTAATTATGGTGTGGGGACAGAATATGTGAGGTGCTGGTGACTCTTATGGGAGACATATTTTTAAATCTGTCATGCAGATAACCCTTCTTAATTAGAAAATGTTCAGAAATTCAAGTGTAGAGGGTTGACTAGACTAAGTAATTCCTTCAGATTTAAGTTTTCTTGGAATTCTCAGTCTGACCACCTAGAACTTTCCAAACTTTTAAGTACTCATTAGGTGAAAACCCGGGTCAAAAACACACAGAAACAATAATTCTAAAAATTATCCAAATCAGAAAACAAATGTCCGATTCAAACTTTTAAAACTCAGTTTCTGTTTTCATAAAGTTTCTAATGTTCTGATGGTTGTCTTTGGATGGATACCTATTTTCTGGCTGAAAAGGGCTAACACAGCTTCTAAGACCTTAGAATCATGTTCTTACTTCCTAGATCCTGATATATCTTTACTATAAACTCTAACTTTCAATGGTAAAGAACATAACAATATCTGGATTATAATTCTTGGTCAAATTGGGGCTTCTGTGGGGCTCAGTCGATTAAGCGTCTGACTCTTGATGTCTGCTCAGGTCGTGATGTCACTGTTCACGAGTTCAAGTCCTGTGTCAGGCTCTGTGCTGACAGGAGTCTGGGATTCTCTCTCTCTCTTCCTCTCTATCTGCCCCTCCCCTTCTCACTTCCTCTCTTTCACTCTCCCTCTCTCTAAAATTAAATAAATAAATAAATAAATAAATAAATAAATAAATAAATAAAAACAATTCTTGGTCAAATTGAATTCCCATTGCAAAAATGCATATTCAAAAACAAAATTCTGAGGTATAAATGAAAGAGAATTTTTTCAATCAATAAACACCTGCTTTTTGAGCATCATCAGTTATGTTACAGACATGGGTGTTTAGCTGGGAATACCATAAAGAACAATATTAATAACTTGCTATAATAAGGGGAATTCTAGGTGGAGTTGATAAATCTGGACTTTAAGTAAGTGCCCTGTGTGATTCTGATCCAAAGATAAACAGATGATGTAGAGAAAAATTAATGTAAGGCATTCAGAATCAACAGTCCATTACATAGGAGGTGTTTCTTAGACATCTTGACACTTTAAGGACTTCTCTTAAAACTTGAGAGGGAAGCATAGCAATCTATGAACTCAGAATAACAACAACAATAATAATAACCACAAAGTGTTCATCTTGTATAAATAAGATATACTCTAATGACTTATAACTAGTCCCTGAACTCATATAGTGTATATACAATAGTGATTTTTTCAATTTATTAAAAATATTTTAGCATCTTTCTGGCCTTATCCAAAACTACTTTTCATTTAACTTAGTTTTCACAACTTAATTTTTTCTCCTACATTTTCTTTGCATTCTAATATGGAGTTCTTAAATGTCTTCTTTATTTTTTTTTTTAAATCAATACAGTTACCTCCAGATATGTCTTTTTAGTGAAGTCTCCATTCAAATATTTTTCCATTCTTATAATCAGTTTGCTTGTTTACTTATTATTGAATTTTAAATGTTCTTTACATATTTTAATTGTAAGTGCTTTATCAAATGTACAATTTAAAAATATTTTTCTTAGTCTATGTCTCTTTTTATTCTCTTAACAATGTCTTTATTTTTTAAGTGTTTATCTTTATTTTTGAGACAGAGAGAGACAGAGCACAAGCAGGGGAGAGGCAGAGAGGGAGGGAGACACAGAATCAGAAGCAGGCTCCAGGCTCTGAGCTGTCAGCACAGAGCCTGACGCGGGGCTCGAACTCCTCAATTGTGAGATCATGACCTGAGCTGAAGTCGGATGCTCAACTGACTGAGCCACACAGGCGCCCCTTCACAATGTCTTTAGAAGAGCCAAGGTTACAATTTTATGAAGTCTAATTTTTCACATCTTTCTTTTAGATATCATGCTTTAGTGTTGTATCTAAAACGTCATTGCTTAACAAAGGGTCAAAAAGAACTTCTCTATTTTCTTATTGAAGATTTATAGTTTTGGGGTTCACATTTAGGACTATGACTTCTGTTTTCTTTTCTTGCTGGTTCAAGGAATAAATCAAAGTTTTTTTGCTCAGCGTATGAATATCCAATTCTTCCAACACCACTGGATGAAAAGATTACTATTTCTTCATGAATTACCTCTGTGCCTTTGTCAGAAATGAGATGTCAATTTATGAGATAGTTTATTTCTTGACTCTGTTTTGTTCTCTTGGTCTATTTGTCAATTTTGATGCTAATTTCATGCTGTTGGTAATTGTAGCTTTAAAGTAAGTTAAAATCAAGTTTTATTGCTCAACCAACTTTGTTCTTAAAGTTGTTTTGGCTATTATTGACTTTCCCAGCTAATGAGCAAGCTATATATCTCCATTTATTTAGGTCTTCTTTCATTTTTCTTAGCAATGTTTTGTTAATTTTCAGTGTACAGATTTTACATATTTAGTAATATTTATCCTTAAGTATTTCATGTTACCTTATACTGTTGTAACTTACACTGCTTCATTCGATTTATCTTCTCCTTCATTAAATTTTAATTACAATTTTTAATTGTTAGGACTTAGAAATGCAATTGATTTTTGTATATTGATCTTTTATCCTGCCATCTTGATAAACACATGTATTAGTTCCCATAGCTTTTTTTTTTTAAAGGAAACAACATTTATTTGACTACAAGCAACTTTTTTAAAATTTACTTTATTATTTATTTATTTACTTTTTAATTTACATCCAAGTTAGCATATACTGCAACAATGATTTCAGGAGTAGATTCCCAATATCCTTTACCCATTTAGCCCATCCCTCCCTCCCACAACCCTTCCAGTAACCCTCTGTTTGTTTTCCATATTTAAGAGTCTTTTCTGTTTTGTCCCCTTCATGTTTTTATATTCTTTTTGCTTCCCTTCACATATGTTCATCTGTTTTGTATCTTAAAGTCCTCATATGAGTGAAGTCATATGATACTTGTCTTTCTCTGACTAATTTCGCTTAGCATAATACCCTCTAGTTGGATGCATGTAGTTGCAAATGGCAAGATTTCATTCTTTTTGATTGCCGAGTAATACTCCATTGTACATATATACCACATCTTCTTTATCTATTCATCCATAGATGGACATTTGGGCAATTTCCATAATTTGGCTATTGCTGATAGTGCTGCTAGAAACATCGGGGTGCATGTGTCCCTTTGAAACAGCACACCTGTATCCCTTGGAATAATACCTAGTAGTGCAATTGCTGGGTCATAGGCTAGTTCTATTTTTAATGTTTTGAGGAATCGCCATACTGTTTTCCAGAGTGGGTGCACCAGTTTGCATTCCCACCAGCAGTGGGAATCCTCTTTTTCCGCATCCTCGCCAGTATCTCTTGTTGCCTGAGTCGTTAATGTTAGCCGTCCTGACAGCTGTGAGGTGGTATCTCATTGTGGTTTTGATTTGTATTTCCCTGATGATGAGTGATACTGAGTATTTTTTCATATGTCAGCCATCTGGATGTCTTGTTTGGAGAAGTGTCTATTCATGTGTTTTGCCCACTTATTCACGGGATGATTTGTTTTTTGGGTGTTGAGTTTGATAAGTTCTTTATAGATTTTGGACACTAACCCTTTATCTGATACGTAATTTGCAAATATTTTCTCCCATTCCATCAGTTGCCTTTTAATTTTGCTGATTGTTTCCTTCACTGTGCAGAAGATTTTGATTTTGATGAGGTTCTAATAGTTCATTTTTGCTTTTGTTTCCCTTTCCTCTGGAGACGTGTTGAGTAAGAAGTTTCTGTGGCCGAGGTCAAAGAGGTTTTTGCCTGCTTTCTCCTCGAGGATTTTGATGGCTTTCTGTCTTACATTTAGGTCTTTCATTCGTTTTGAGTTTATTTTTGTGTATGGAGTGAGAAAGTGGTCCAGGTTCATTTTTCTGCATGTTGCTGTCCAATTTTCCCAGCACCACTTGCTGAAGAGACTCTTTATTCCTTTGGGTATTCTTTCCTGCTTTGTCAAAGATTAGTTCACCATACATTTGTGGGTTCATTTCTGGGTTCTCTATTCTGTTTCATTGATCTGAGTGTTTGTTTTTGTGCCATCCCATAGATTTTATTTTTGTATACCCATTGAATTTTCTTTGTTGAAGCCATTTTATCTGTGGAAAAAAAGATGTTTCATATCTTCTTGTCACACTGGAGAAATTTTTCTCCTTTGTTTTTTTTATGTATGGTACTAGCTGGACCCTCCAGCACAATATTAAAAATAATTGGTGAGGGTGGATATCCTTGTTTTGTTCCTAGTCTTAGAGTGAAAGCATTCAGTCTCTCACAATTATATATGGTGTTAGCTGCATCAATTTTCATAGATACGCTTCATGAGGCTAAGGATGTTCCCTTCTATTCCTGATTTTCTGAGTTTTTAACAAGAATGAATATTGGATTTTTGTCAAATGCTTATTTTCTGTCTATTGAGATAATCCTATGGTCATTCTTTTTTAATTGATAAATATGATGAATTAAATTGACTGTATTTTTGAATGTTAAACCCACTTTCATACCTGGGCTAACTCCTACTTGGTCATCGTATTTTCTTTTAAAGTCCTTTCCTGGTTTGTTACAAAGGTAAGGCTGACCTCATAGAATGTGCTGGGAAGAATTTCCTCCTGCTTAATTTTCTATCATAGATTGTGTAGAAGTGGTATTGTGTATTTTTAAAATATTGGATAGAATTCACCAGTGAAGTTATCTTACTCTCGAGTTTTCTTTATGGGAAAGTTTGCTTTACAAGTTTAATTTCTTCAATGCATAAAAGGTATTTAGATTACCAATTTTTTTGAGTGAACTTTTATAGTTTGTCTTTCAAAGAATTCTCCCATTCTTCTATTTCATCTAAGTTGTTGAATATTGGCATAATGGACAAAATATCCCCTGTTCTCTCAAAGTCCTTTTTCTGAAATCTTTATATTTCTAGGTTTGACAGGAGCAAACCTTATTTCTGCTTTGTCAGATGGTTTTCCCTTTAGGTTCTGTCACTAGAGGACGCTGGAAAGAGTGCAGTGGGAAGAAGGTTTTGCTCTGATATGTGCTTCCTACTTGCTTTCTCTTCCTGTTCAGTAACACCCACCAATACTTCTTCGCAGTTGACAGTTGATTCTAGCTTCCATTCTCCATCCCCACCCCGCTGTACTTACCCAACCAGGCTTGAAGCCTTCTAGGAACAACAGTACCACTTGCCTGATGCATGTTCCTCTGAGGTCTGTGTGTTAGGCCCACAGGGCATCTCTCTAACCTCAGAGACACCAGTCCTAGGCTGTTTCTCACAGGTCTGAATTTCTAATCTAGGGGACCCCTCCTCTAAACCTCTAAGTTTTAAAAAAGTTTTGAAGTCTTTATTTTCCCAGACACAGGGCTGGTGCTGCTTCATCTTATAGCTACCTTATGACATTTATGTTATTGTAGCCAATTTGCCTTTTCTGTTGTTTAATACCTTTTCTGTTGTTTTCTGTTGTTTAATACCTAATAATTGTAGTTAACAATTATTTCTATTACATTCTATTTTTTTTTTTGAACACAATGAATCGCTTTTATTTCGGTATGCATCCACATCTCAGCATTTAGTGGTCCTGAACAGAAAAGTGGAAAAACGCAGCAATTTGCCAGGAAGTCAAGCCCGCCAATTTCGGGGATCTGCTGTGCACACCAAGTTCTTTTTCAATCCCTGCTGAGGACCGTGAGAAACAGCAGCACCAAAACCAAAGTATGCACCGAATTCAAGGTTCTTTTTGTTCCAGTTGCCACATTCCAAACTAGACCCAAACGGATTGCAAGATGACCACATGAGAACCCTGTGTAAAACTTCTTCAATTTTTAAAAGCAAAAGCAATTACAGGAAAAGAAAATTCATTCAGAGGGATCGTGTGTGCTTACGAGTGTCTTCTGTGGCCTTTCTCCAAGTTTAACCACCAATAACTTTGAGAGCTGGCAGGTGTGAGTACCCCTGGTGACTGTTCTTTTCACTTTATCAAAACCTGAGCTAAAAAACCGTATCAGCTGATGATGACAGCAGAGGGTGGCAGGGCTGAGGACACAATATTCATTCCCAGGCTGGTGGAGAGTGAGTAAATGTGGTTCCAAAACTAAATGAGGGAAGTCAGAGACTCTTTCCAACCTTACCTGATGGCTTCTGGCCAAAGCAAGGAAGTATTGTGGAAAGTGTTGGGTGGTGATGGTACAAAAAGGGAGTTGAGGAGGAGGAAGGAAAAAGCAGCACCCCTCGATTAAGGTGGGGGAGAAGATATGGGGAGAGCCCTGAATTCCTCACCAAAGGCCAATTTCAGAGGGGAGCAGAGGGGGTTACAATCTATGCTTCGGCCAAGGGTGGTGGTGGAAAGTGAAGAAGGGACAATGGCTTGGGGGGGGGTGTGGTGGTAGGGGGCATCATTTAAGACTTAAAAAAAGCAGGGGTGCAGCTGGAGCACCCCCACACACCCAGCAGTAGTCCCACAGGCTGTGACCTGAAACCTTCACACCTACTCTAGCAAGCCACCCCAAGCTGGAGGGCTGTTGCAGGGAGGGAAGGAGGGAGGGAGGGAGGCAGGGGGAGGAGAAGGGGAGAAGGCAGAGACCCCAGGCCATGTAATCAGCAGCAAGGTGATTGTGTGATGTGTCTTTTCACAGTTGAGTTAGATGTGCCCCACCAGTTATGATGGGAACCAATTTAAATATACTTTCTTGATCCCAGAAGTTCAACTATGTGGACAGTGGTTACACTTGACAGGATGATTTGTTATAGCACAACTTATATATTTTAAATGGACAAAAAATTAGTATCGTTTACAGTATCTTAAGATAAATTGCCTTTGAATTGGAGCTTCCTTTCCAGTACTTTGAGGTCTACAAGACGTATCTAGAAAATTTACTACTGTGGAAAATGAAGACTGCTTAAATCGAATGGGAGGGGGGGAGGGGGAGGGCCTGTGGTTTTTCTTTTTGATTAATTGCTGTAACACTGTCCGTCGGGCGGCTGAGGGAGTTTCATGTTTTCTTTAGACATCATTAGGTGCCGGAGCTCTTGCAGGACGACTTTGATGCTATATGAATTCTGCCACTTTGCTAGCACTGATATGGCTCTTGGGTCCACCACTCCATTAGAACTATTAACTCCATTCATATTAATTTTTGTTACAAATCTTACAAAGGGGGGTGCTTCTGGGCATTTAGGTCCACATTCTATATTAAGGCTGTATATTCGGTTTTCATAAATTGTTCTTGGAGGCCCAATTATCATCCCTGTCCATCTTGTAAGTGTCATGTCTTCGTCATCTTCTAGACCCCAGCTAACTGTGCCATCTCCTACTCCTTTCTGGCCTTCTTCCAGTTCTTCCAACAGTCGAAAATTGCGAGGGACTTTTACTCCCGAGCCCGTGGTGGCTGCCATCTTGCGTCGCTGTCGCTCGAAGGCCGGCCCCCTATTTCTATTACATTCTATTTGTTAAAACAACTGGGATACTTTCTACTTTCTACCTACACCCTGATTAAACAAATAATTATATATTTATTTCTACTTTATTCAAATTCTGAATTAAGTTTCTTTATACTTGAATTATTTAGAAAACAAAGTTTAAGCAAAATAAAACATTTCTTTTAATTTGAATACATAGGCTTCTTAAATATGAGCATAAGGAAAGAAACACCTTGACAGTTTTCAAACTTTTGCCACTAGTATGACATATAATGCAATCTATAAGAACAACAACAAGAATTGTGAGTAAAAATGGTAAGTACACCTGCTTTATTAGTCTGGGTAAAGTACAGGCCAGACAACAGGCATACTTTAATGTCTTAAACATTAGAAATCCGAATCGTATTAAATCAGATTCCCGAATTATTCATGAGATTTGATTTGAGGAATAAGACATGATGAGAAGAAAGAACTGCAATTGAGATATAGTCTGATTGTCTCAAATTTCCTTGTGATACCCATGAATTTGCTTATATTTGTGGGATTATTGCAAAAGCTTCGGCATTTGTTGCCTTTGTTTGTAACTTGGGATATTAGGAGATATAAAGGTAGCTTTATAATATTTTATTTCTTGCTCAATTACTATATATTTTTTTACATGCCAGTCCAAGTGTGGGATTGTTTGGTATGGCAAATTTTATAGCGATACACACACACACACACACACACACACACACACACACACACACATATATATACACACACACACACACACACATACATATATATATATTTTTTTTTTCCTAGAGATTATAACCTCCTCTTGTATTTCTCTATATCTTCTGAATACATGTGGATAGCCATATTATATCATGTCAGGTGTTACTGGATAATTTCATTTTTACTAAGGTGCTGTTTTCCTAAGTTGTATTGAAGCCTATATCCTCAAAAGGAAGAGTTTCTGTTTCAACAAGAGATAAGCTGGCTGAACATTGCAGATTAACTCTGGGGGATTGCCACTGCTGTAAGAAAGAAATTCTACATATGTATAAAATTGGATTGGGGACTGCCTAGACTTAGCTGCACAGTCTGAGCTAAAACTTAGGGCTGAATATTTTTTGATCACTTAAGTAGAGAAGAAATCATGAACGTTTATATTTTATATGCCATGATCCTCTGATTTCATCACCTCCTATTTGTAGACTGGTAATGTTCTTGTGACTATGAAAAAGGTATATACTTGTTGAAGACACTTTATAAAAGAAGCTTGTGCAGTAACACTGATATTGTTTCTGTTCTGCATGTAGAGCTTCTATAACAAGGCAAACCTCAGTGATACAGAAACTCTTTGTGAGTATGCTGATGCTTCATGTAACTTTACTCGTTTCATTTTTTATGTTTAATATAGGTTCATGGAGGGAAAAAACAAAACAAAACCAAAATGAATTTTTCTGTCAATTGGAATATCAAAAATATCCAGTCACACAATTCCAGTCAGGGTTCTGTTCAATGACTTAGAAAATAATTAAAAAACGTACATTAGCCTTAAGGTAGAAAAATGAACCTGTTCTTTGTTTCCAAGATTACATTCTTTTTTTTTTTTTTAGTTTATTTATTTTGAGAGAGAGAGAGAGAGATAGAGGGAGGGGGAGAGAGAATCCCAAGCAGGTTCCTTGCTGTCAGCACCAAGCCTGACGCAGGTCTCAAACCCACAACTGAGAGATCATGACCTGAGCCAAGATGAAGAGTCTGTTGCTCAACAGATTGAGCCACCCAGATGCCCCTACATTCTTTAATTAATGTAGGAAAAACTTGTAATATACTCAGAGAAAAAGTGAATCAAAGAGGGTATTATAAAGCCTATTAAGGAAGAATATACTTGGAGACCTCACAAGATAGTTCTACCAATTTCTTTCCCTTCACTGTGAATACTCTTTAAAATATCCATCAGACCTTCTTAATCCCTATGCAAGCAACTTCAGCAGAATTGATTCAAATGAGATAGTGGCTAAATAAGAACTGAAACAGAATTATTGAGATTGCTAATATGTACCAAGACATGATTCTTACTTGCCAATCCTGTAAAATAGCATGGAAATAACCATGTTACTCAACATTATAAGCAAGCGTAAAATCCTTCAAGGTTGTCAGCTCCAAATCTCTCAATACTTCAGAGTCATAGCTTTTATATATTACCATGATATTGGAACAATTGATTAATTTCCTAATAATTAGAAATCTCAAACCAATTTATTATTGTTTTTATTGGGACAAAACCAATTTGTAAGTAAAATGAACTTTAATGTTTTCACCTGTTTTTGGTCTGCCATTGATAGTTGAGGGTTAATTTTTGTTTTGACCCATTGTACAATTTTCCGTTTGACCATATACTAGTGGATCTTAATTAAACTCTCATGCTATAGTTAGTAAAATCTTAAGGATGACTGATTTTGTTTAGTGCTTTCAAGTTTCATTGGTAAATATTTAGAAGGAACAGAAACAGCTCATGCATATAGGTAGTTACTGAAATGTGTTGTCATGTACATTACAAATCTTCCTCTAGAGAACATCACTAAAATCCTAAGCCAGAAGTTGTAAGACTAGTTTGTTCTATTCCTGTCAAGAATGTTTCTTTCTAACATCATTTGATTCTTTATGTATACTTTGTGTACACAATATACATCTGTTAGACTTCAACAGGTGTCTGGGTAGGTCCTCAAGCTTCAGCCTTTAAAATTTTTTTTATCTTTACTATAAGCTGAATAAACCATGCATTTTTAAAATTTATTTAAATCCAAGCCATTGCCCAAATACATGCAGAATAGAAAATTCAGAAGTTGGAACACTTTTTGCATATTTAAATGCCCACAACCCCCTTTGCACAATCTTTGTTGCTTTCTACTTGTCTGTAAAATGCCTTCCACAACAGCGGTGAGAACTTTATATAATTCTCTTGAAATTATATTAGGAAAATAACACATTGAGCTGAGTTCTGATGAAACACTCTCACCATAACTAAGTCTTTTTCTCTAGGTTTGCCCTCTATTCTCTTGAAACCACTGGTGGAAAATTTGAGAATAGAAGATCTCTGTTTGCTTCCTTTTGGTGTTGTTTTAGATCTCATTCTCACCTAATATAGGAACCATAAAATCAGTACATTATAAGATCACAGCTCTTAGTAAGATTCGCTTCTCTACATTATTCAGATATATCAAAAAATATAAGAATTTTTTTTATTGATAATGTTTTAAAGCCATCTCTGAACCAGTAAAGAGAAAAAATCCTCACATTCTTTTGTGTTGTGCTTGTAGACTGCAGACAGAATATTTCTTATATCTGTTTTTATAATTTTTTTAATACTTTGTTCTGTTTTTATCTTTTTTTGGTCAGAGATTCTGACATTTGGGTTAGTACATCTATTTTTAATAATTTTAATATTAGGACATTAGTTTTTGATAGATTTTTGGAGTGGCTTAAAATCTGAAACCTGGACTATTCCTTTAGTACATACAATCATATTTGGCATTTTATATTGAATTCTTTCTCATAAATGTCCAGAACACTGGAAGTTTTATTTATATCCATATTTTAAAACAATATTTTGTTTAACCAAAATTAATTTGGGGTAGCTAGGCATTTAAAAGGTCTTAGACATTTAATACATCTTTGTTTCATTTCTTTTTTATTGAGCAAAAACACATTATCAATCAAGAGGAGTTCAATCTCTGTAGATACTAAAACTAGAAAATGATCTAAAATTTTACTTTTAATAAAGGCTTCTTTTCATTCTTGGTAGAATTGTGTACCCTCCCCAAAGCATACAACACTAAATTAATTGCAACTAAAGTCAGTTAAAATGCATTGAGTGCCTACCCAATTATTTTCCTGTGGTTTCTCACTTAATCCGTGTTATTTCATAAAAATGTATTTTTTATCTTTATTTACAAATGAGAAAACAGAAGTTCAGGGAGGTTGGAGAGGATTAGAATGCTAACTTTCATGTAATATGATACAGGTATTAATTGGAAAGCTGTATCTACTACCATTAAAACCAATGAATGATTCCATGTAAGAGACTTTTAGAATAGCTCACTGATTAATCAAAAACGTCACATCATAGGGCACCTCAATCCATACTGACTGAGTCTGTCAGTCTGAGGATGCTTTACTTTGAGCTTTCATAAAAGGGATAATTTGCAATTCAAAATTGGATTCACCTTTTCTAATTAGGTTAAATTACAGTTGCCATATTATAATTAAAGGTTATGTGACAGACAGGAGTGTTTATTTGTATTATATCAGATTTTTCTAGTTTTCTGAAAATTGTAGCTTTTGATGAACATGTATTTTTAAACCTTCTGACAAATATCTATTTTTATTTAGAAGTAGAGCTGTTCCCTCTTTCTGAACTTGAAATGCTGCTATGATTGTCTATATTATGGGACTCATATTCAAATGCCTTTCTGTCTTACTAAGCTGCCTAAAGGTATTGATGTCAGAATATTTCCCTTCTAATGAGTACATGATGTCTCCCAGAGATGCTATGAAATGTATCACTGTGCCTCAAACTGAATTATAGTAATGCCGCTTAATAATGCTTTTTAAAATGCCTCAAATTATATATCATAGGAATATTGAAATGTATTATACAGGAATTGCATTGCCAAAAAATAACTTATACTTTTTGCCCATTGGAAAGTTTAAAATGTATGAAAAAAATCTCTGCCCAAAATATGAGTGCTTAGAACTTGATATTTCCCTCCTACCTCATAAACTTGAATAACCTAGAAGTTCAGAGCAGTTGCATAGAACCTGAAGGCAGATTGCTTGGGAAGCAATTCAGAGGGTTCCCCCACCACCAAACAAATGGGGCAAATGCCTAGGATTGTTGTAAGAATTAAGAGTTAATGCATACAAACTCAGTATCACAAATTATCAGGGAAATGCAAATTGAAACCACCATGAGATATCACTATACACCATTCAGAATAGCCATTATCAAAAGGACAAGAAATAATAAATGTTGACAAATATGCTGAGTAAAGGGAACACTTGTGCCCTGTTGGTGGGAATATAAATTGTGCAACTACCATGGAAAATCATTTGGAGGTTCCTCAAAAAATTAAAAATGGAAATACCATATGATCTGGTAATTGTACTGCTAGCTATTGACCCCCCCCCCCAAAAAGTGAAAACATTAACTTAAAAAGATATATGTATTTTAAAGGAAGATTTCTACTCATTGGAGTACTCTTCATAATAGCCAAAATATGGAAGCAACCTAAGTGTCCATTGATAGATGAATGGCTAAAGATGTGTCAAATATATACACAATAGAATATTACTCAGCCACAAAAAAGAATGAAATCTTGCCATTTGCAACAACATGGGTGAATCTAGAGGGTATTATGCTAAGTGAAATAAGTCAGTCAGAGAAAGACAAATACCATGCCATGATTGCACTTATATATGAAGTCTAAAAAACAATCAAAAACATTCTGAAACAGACTTATAGATACAGAGAATAATCTGATGGTTGCCAAAAGGAAGGCAGACAGGGGAATGGGTGAGATAGGTAAAGGGGACTAAGAGTTTCGAACTTCTGGTTATAAATAAGTCACAGAGATGAAAAATAACACATAAGAAATAATATTCAGTAATATTTTAATAACTTTACATGGTGACTAACTTATGGTGAGCAATGGGTAATGCGTAACATTGTTGAATCATTATTTTGTACCCCTGAAACTAATAAAACATTGTATATCAACTATATGTAATTAAAAAAAAAGTTAATAAAGTGTCTACTATTTTGTTTAGTAAAATGTTTGCTTTCCAGAAATGTTACTTATCTTTCTTTTGGACGAGAATGTGTGATAGAATTTTTTACTCTTTTGAAACTAAGATGATCTTCAGTCATTCAAATGTTTTATCTATCAAGTTTCTTTGAAAAGTAAACTTTTTGGCATTAAGTGATTTGTTGGTAATTAATCCCAACATTACATAACTCTTATCTCTATAGCTCTTTTTGGAGTTAAAAATTTTTTTTAATGTGTGTTTATTTATTTTGAGATAGAGAGAGAAAGAGAGAGAGAGCGAGCGAGCAGGGAAGGTAAAGAGAGACAGAGGGAGACAGAATCCTAAGCAGGCTCCACACTGTCAGCACGGAACCAGATGCAGGGCTCAAACTCACAAAGCATAACATCATGACCTGAGCAGAAATCAAGAGTGGATGCTTAATTCACTGAGCCACCCATGCACCCCTCTTCTTGGAGTTTTAATCAATATTTTGCCTTTAATTAATAAACTAGATCTAGTCCAGGATTAGACTCCAATGACCTCAAACAAAAAGATTTTTTAATCATCTATGATATATTGATCATATTCCTTACGGATTTTTTATTTTAAAAATTGCCTAGTTAATATTTCAATACATTTAATGACTGAAAAAATAAAACTTATACATAACTTCTTATAGATCATATGAAAATGCAACATAGTACAACTGCATTTTGAAACTCAATACTATTGGAAAAAAACAGTTAAATATACATTCAAGTTTTATTAGGATTTAAATATATCCCATATGTAAGACACTGCACATTTAGAATATTAGCTTTAGGACTAAGCTGAAATATTGGAAATGATTACAAATGACACTGCAGTTTCCCTTTGTTTGCTATTTTGTATTTTCAGCTCTTATCAGAAGGCTTTAATGTGTTTTATTCCACTGTAAATATCAGATAATTACTTGGAAGTGTTTTGGGGGATTATCTATGGACTATTTCTTTTGCATACTAGAATATTATAGCACCCATTTTTATTCAATCAAAATATTTCATTTCTGCATGCTATCCCCCAAAACTTTTTATAAAAATGAACAGCTACTTTCTCTAATAATTTTGCCACCATGGCAACTGAAGCTCTCAATAATAACACCATACAAACAACAGGATTGGATTGTTATGTTAATAGAATTTTTGAAGTAATTAGATTATGAAGATGCTTTGTCTTTTCTAGTTCACAGATTTGTGTAACATTGCTAAACAAATTATTCTGCGATATTAACTTGTTTACTTTAATCAGTTATTGTCATCTGACTCTATTATCACTGTCTTACAATCTCCCATCATATACATGTTACAGAATTGCCTTGCTTGATTCTTATCAATTCACTGATTACCTCCCGTTTTGAATTTCATTTGATGTCTCTTTCTGGCATCTTTTTGATTTTGTGGATATGTTTCAGTACATAGAGCAACAGCAGACTCTATCCATAATAGGAATCATCTTATTTAGCTCAGACAAGCTGACATACCAGGGAGTATGATTTGGGAGAGTTACCCTTTATTTCTTGCTATTTTGCAAGGGCTTTCTATTCATATATGAAATCTTAGGACAGTTGTGTCATTTTGATTTTCACAAAATGTGTTTAAAGTTGGACCTGTGTCTATATGTGGAGGATGCCATCAGCAAATTCTTTGGTCTGAGTTGCTGAGTGATGTTGGGGCTGGGGAAACAGACCTGGCTGGGAATCTGTCACTTACAGATCTATACTGTCACTTTTTCCATCACTGTGGATGGGCAAGTGTAAACGAGTGTCAGAAAATAGATTGCTTGGACCATGTTTTCCTTAGGATATTGAAGTTGCCTGGAGAACATTTTAGTTTGTTATTGGAACAGAGCTATTAATCCAGACATAGCAAATACAAGGTTATAGTATTCAAAGCACAGGGAGGAACTTCTAAGTTGGGCCAGAGATATAGCTGTGCTCTGGCTCTTCCTCATTTTAAAGGAGTCTGTGCACAAAATGTGGAGTGAACCACAGGAGTGAATGCTAAGCAAACACTCTTGCCTGAATATCTAGCTAACCTTTAGTAAAGCCTTTTTGTTTTATAATCTGAGCAATTTGCACAGTTTTGCAATATGATACATGGATAGAGCTATGCACATATACACATAGAGTGATAAGTTTTGATGTATAAAAAGAATCTATTGCCATTAAAACAGATATACTTGTTGCATTCAGATAAAGTGTTCATCTCCAAATCATTATCTATTGCTTATGTTGACTAATTCAGGAGGACGAATGCTTTAGAAATTTCATTTGACTTGAAACAATATAAACCTATTTATTTTACTAAATTGATAAATTTGTGTCCATAAATCATGCACCTAATATACGCAAATAAGGTGATTTATATTTTTGATTGTTAGAAATTGTTCACACCTTAAATGCCATCTATACTAAAAATAATCACTGTATCAAATCAATATCTGCACATATTCAACCTCTTCAAAAATGTATTTCTGTATCTCAAATTTTATGTAAAGATTTGAATTCATATTTCTTTGTCAGGTTTATTTCTTCATGGTTTTTGAACTTTTTACACCTTAAAATAATCTGCTACTCAGGTAAATCGATCTCACCTCCACAACCATATTGGCAAACATTATGACCTTATTGTGAATTCAGAGATACATTCTCTAAATGTTGCAGCAGAGAATTTACTAATTAAGTTTGCCAATTTCAAGTTGAACAGACAAGAACATCTTATATTGTAAGAAGGAAAAAAGGTGACTAAAGCTTAGTATAAAAACGATTTTAGGGGCGCCTGGGTGGCTCAGTCGGTTGAGGTCATGAGTCGGACTTCGGCTCAGGTCATGGTCTCGTGGTCTGTGAGTTCGAGCCCCGCGTCGGGCTCTGTGCTGACAGCTCAGATCCTGGAGCCTGCTTCGGATTCTGTGCCACTCCCCTGCTCATGCTCTGTCTCTCTCTGTCAAAAATAAATAAACATTTAAAAAAAGAATTAAAAAAAATAAAATAAATAAAATAAGTGATTTTATAAAGCCAAGGAGAAATCAAAGGAATGTTTTTTCCATAAAGAACAAAAGACAAGTCACTGAAAACTAAAGATTGGGAATAACTGACTTTCTTACATGGTTGGCCAAAGAATTAACAAATGTATACTGAAAATTTACTTTGGGCAAAGGGGCATTTGCTGGAGTCTGAGAGCTGAGCAAGTCACCAACATTGGACCAAAAGAACTTATCATTTAACTGGAAGGGGTTAATGAAATAAGTTCAAAACTAATATTGACTTTGTAGTGTTTTGGTTAGAATTTATAAAGAAATTACAAAGGAATGAATTTACAAAGGAATGCTGCCCAATAAAATAATATCCACATATGCAGGTTTTTAAAAAAAAAAATTAAATGATTTAGAAAATTCAAGGAGAGGAAAAGATCACTAGAACTTTAAAATGTAAAAGACGTAATGGAGTACTTTCCAGGGATTTGTGTATTTGGATTTTCTCTTCTTTCCTGCTTCCTTTTCTTCATTCCCCAAACTCACACCACCCAATATCTGATAACTGGGGCCCTCAATGCATATATTTATATCACAATACCTGTACTTTTGTTTGATAAGCATCATCTTTTTATACAAGTTTATTAAAGTATAACTGATACACTGTAAACAGTATATATTTAATGTGCAAAATTTGGTGAGTCTTAATACACCTGTGAAACCATCACCACAATGATGATAATGAACATGTCCATCCCTGGCTGAAGTTTCCTCATGACCTGGTGTAATCCATCCTTCTTTCTGCATCCCCTGTGTCATCCTGACACAATCACTGATCTGCTTTCTGTCACAATAGATTAATTTGTATTGTTAGGGAGGAAAAGTTTTCTTCTAGTCTTCAAGATTCTTCTGGCTAGTCTAAGAATTAAATTGACATAAGACAGGTTAACAGGAGAAAATCAAATTTAATTAAGTATGGGGAATCCACATAAACCTGAGAGATTCCCAAGACAGTCAAAATGAGATATATATGCCATCCTGAACTAAGATGAAGCAGGTAGGGTTCTGGAACTTTAAGGAAAGCAATTCACAGGAAGATGACAAGGAGTAAATGGTAGACAAATGTTTATCATACCTGGTTTATTTTATAATATGGTTAGCTATGGTGATAGTTCCTTTCTTAGAGCAGGTCCTCTGTCAAAATGCTTTTAGGGAGTTAGTGGGAAGGTGAAGGTTTCTTTCTGAGTCTTTGGGTCTTGATTGTCTTCAGCTTGAAATAATCCACGTACCAAACAGGCACATCTAAGGGCAATTTATTTTGAAACCTACCATATTTTTTAAACACTTTGTGTAACAGGAATTATAGAATATATGTTCCATTTTGTATGTGTCTGGCTTATTTAAATGTCCATATTTTTTTTGAGTTTCATTCATGCTGCTGCAGATAGCAGTGATAGGTCCTTTTATTTATTTTTATTTTTATTTTTATTTTTTATTAACTTGTTTTATGTTTTATTTTTTTAAATTTACATCCAAATTCGTTAGCATATAGTGCAACAATGATTTCAGGAGTAGATTCCTTAGTGCCCCTTACCCATTTAGCTCATCCCCTCTGCCACAACCCCTCCAGTAACCCTCTGTTTGTTCTCCATATTTATGAGTCTCTTCTATTTTGTCTCCCTCCCTGTTTTTATATTATTTTTGCTTCCCTTCCATTATGTTCATCTGTTTTGTCTTTTAAAGTCCTCATATAAGTGAAGTCATATGATATTTGTCTTTCTCCAATTTTACTTAGCATAATACCCTCCAGTTCCATCCATGTAGTTGCAAATGGCAAGATTTCATTCTTTTAGATTGCGGAATAATACTCCATTGTGTGTATGTGTGTGTGCGTGTGTGCGTGCGTGTGTGTGTGTGTGTGTATACCACATCTTCTTAATGATAGGTCCTTTTAATTGCTAAGTAGAATTCATATTGTATGGTATGATAGACCACAGGTTGTTTA
This sequence comes from Panthera tigris, assembly GCF_018350195.1. Taxonomy (NCBI): domain Eukaryota; kingdom Metazoa; phylum Chordata; class Mammalia; order Carnivora; family Felidae; genus Panthera; species Panthera tigris. The sequence continues at coordinate 59,841,463 of NC_056667.1, forward strand.
GCTAGTCACTGTGGGTGTAAGTTGGTTCCCAAGTAAAATCATAGTTAACATTTGCCTATAAGCCTTTGTATGGATATACTTCCATTTTTCTTATAAGATTGTGGAATGGCTGGGTCATTATATGGGTATCTATTTAAATTTTTAAGAAAATGATAATCTATTTTCCAAAATAATTGCACCATTTTACATTCTTACCAGCAGTATATGAGAGTTCTAATCTCTACATCTTTGCAAACACTTGGACGGACAGCTGCCTTTTTAATTTTAGCCTTTCTAATAGGTGGGCGGTGGTATCTGATTGTGGTTTTCCTAATGATAAATGACGCTGAACTTGTTTACATGTGCTCCTTTGCTATCCACTTATTTTCTCTGGGAAGTGTGGAAATCATTTGCCTATTGGGGAGGGAGGTTGTCTTTTTATTACTGTAGTTTAAACATCCCTTATATATTGTATATACAGGTCCTTTGTATGATTTTTCTTTTTTGGCAAACATTTTCTCTCGTTTCATTTTTTAACAGCATCCTTTGAAGAGAAAACATTTTGTTTGACTTCCAATATATCTAATAGAAAAGAAAATTATTTTATAGTTTGTGTTTTTTTGTCCTGACTGTGGAGACCTCTCTAAATCTTCTATGTAATTCTGCATAAGTTGTGAGGCCTTTCTGGTTGGTGAGAATGCAAACTATTTCCAATCTCTGTGTAACCACTGATGATCATTTGACCTGCCCTCTTCTGTCTTGTGGTTCTTTGCCCAGATTTTGTAGTTTTCTTGCACACACGTGCTGACCAGTGTTCAGCTGAACACTTGAAAAATTCTTCTGTATGTTCTTTGTCTCCTTAGCTTAGAGAGATCACTGGGTCCTGGTTTGGGTTCTTCAACCATGCTCTTTGGCCTGAATGCCCTCTTTAGCCCATAAATGGGGGCAGTTGTATGCCTACCCTGTTCATTTTCCTTCTCTCAGGGTCACTCTGATAAGCAGTATATTATCCAGTGATCGAAAACAATTGTAAATTTTATCCAATTTTTAAAAATTTTTGAGGTAAGAGAATGAATTTAGTCTGTTAGTCCATCATGGCCAGGAGCAGAGTTTATAATTGTCTTTTTATGGGTCTGTGTCCCTCAATAAAATTTGAACTCCCTGAGGGCATAATCCATATTTAGTATTCAGCTGATCTTTGTTGAATAAAAGAAATGCCTTTTTCCTGGATCTTTGTGATTCATTTGGAAATGAGAAGGCCTGCATTTAATTTACTCTCCTATTTTAACCTCAATCTATTCTACTGGAGATCTCTAAGATGAGTAAAGTAGCTTAGGATAAAAACTAGAATACAAGTCCTTTGCTCACTATTATTTTGTTTGTTTTAGTTTTAAACTTGCTCAGCCATTAAAATAGAGCAAGACAAACATGGTATCTAAATTCAAGAAGCTTGAGTGGCTGAATATACAAATGGGCAAGAGCCAGACTATATATTAAAATACAACTCTGACTTACAACCTGCATCAATTAGTCCGGGAAGACAAGCCACAACCTCTATAGTTTTTGGCCTAAAACAGTCAGGACTTGATCAATAACTGATAGTTTCCCTGAGTTTTGCCTCTGCTTATAATTTAGGACTAACCAGAGAAAGCCAATTATACTTCCCTCACCAGTCACATATGATGTTCTATTTCTCAATAGCCTGTCTCTAGCTTCCCTATGCTAATATCTTTAATCAGGGTATACCTGAAAGTTCCCCCCTTTGTTTACTTATTTTTAAAAATTTTCACCATAAAGCTTTTTCATTCCTCTGCCTGCCTTTGAGTCTCTGCCAAATGCAAGTGATGTTGGCTGACTCCCTTGCTTTAGCAAGCTCTGAATAAATAGCCTGTGCTTGTTCTCATTTGGGTGGTCTTTGTTTATTTTTACAATCTTACAGTTTAGTTGGAAATGCAGTCCCAAACAGATTGGTACATGTATGATAAACCATGAGGAAGAGGAACTGTGCCTATAGAAGGAAACATAACCTAAGATTTTGGTGATGAGAGAAGCCATTGAATAGAAGAGTATAAATATTAGGCTATTAAAACGTTATATTTTACTTGTTGATAGTTTAGATAAGAAAATCCTCCCTCCCTCATATATTTTCATAGCCATTTATTTCTATTATTTGGGCACAAATTTTTTTGGCATGCTTATATACTATGAAAATTATAACATTTCTTTCCAACTCATAGACCTTGCTATATAGAGTAGAAGAAAAAAAATCAACGTATATTTTATTCATTATATGCTATTGCCCTATTTTACCTCATGCCCTTACCTCCTGTAAGGAAAGAAAAAAAAAATCTATTGCATACCAACCTAGTCCCAGACATAGTGCTGGAGATTTTTGACAGCATACGGAATCTCATTTAATTCTTAATTTTATGGAAATATTGTTATCGTCATTTTTTAAGTGAGGAAATTGAGACACAAAGAACTGAAATAACTTGCCTAAGGTCACACAGCTAGCAAAGTGTCAAACCCCATATAAACACAGGTCTCTCTAACTAGAGATCAAGGTTGCTCAGCCTCCTCTGTGCTGTTGACAATTTGTGCCAAGTAGTTCTTTGTTGTGCTGTCCCATACATTGTAGTAGGGTTAGTAGTATTCCTGGCCTCTACCCACTAGATGCCAGTGTACTCCCTACTCATGACAATCAAAATGTCTCTAGGTATTGTTGCCGTATGTCCCACTGTTGGGGGGGGGGGCACAAAAATTGTGCCCAGTTAAAACCATGGCTATAGATCAACTATTCTACTTATTTGCTTCCCATCAGCTAACCTAATATCTTGTAATTGATCATTTCCATAACATGTTCAGTCAACTCCTTGAAACACACACACACACCCTGCTCTCCCTCCCCCCCCCCCCCCACATTCCTATAAGTTTCCTGATGAAGTCGAATTGATTCACTTTCAGCAGGGAATTCTCTTTTAGTTTTGTAATTGTTGTCTTGGGAGTTGATGTATTTAACAAGAAGGTCCCAAAGGAAATTGTGACAAAACCGCGGATTGTCACAGTCTTCAATTGCTTGCGAAGGAGCCTAAATTTATGATCAACTTCCTACTGACCATTCTTTGTTTTCAGAACCCTTTAAATTATTCAAATAATTTTGTTCTCTGTCACTTTGCCACAATGTCCTCTCTCTACTCTCCCCCTTTTCCTGCTTTTCCCTCTCTTCTCCTCCCGCTCTTTTCTTTTCTTCTCCCTTAACTCTCAGTACTCTTTCTTCCTCTACCTACCTCTTTCCTACTTTCCCCTCCTTTCTTTTCTCTGGGAGTCCTGAATTGCAATAAAATACATAGATTCAGGATTCCTTCTTTCTCTCTCCCTCTCCTTCTCTTTCTCTCTCTGCTTCTCTCTTTTGCCTTTGTAGCTCCCTGCCAGTGCAGCTGTCCCATACAGCCTTTGATGCTACTCTGTTATCTTTGGCACCAGCTCACGGGCTCCACTGGGCTGAAATTGGAACTCTTCCACCTCCATCTCCTTTCTTTTGTCCTGCAATATGGTTATCCTGGAGGCCACTCAGCTGCCTCCCAATATTAGAGTCGGTGACAAGAACAGGGAATAGACTCTCTGAAGCCAGAGCTAAGCAGCTGAACATCTTACAATAGTGAACACCTTTGTTGTTGCTAATAATTTTTCTTTCCAAACACATACAGGCGGTGTTTTGAAATGCATTTCAGCATCTTTCACTTTTCCCTTAGCAAGCTGTGGTATCTGGCAGTGTTCTTCAAGAAAGTACTTATCTTTGAAAATCAGACTGCGCTGAAATTATCCTGATTTCATTGTAAAACCTAAGACTTGAAGAAATGTGTTTTTTTTTCTCCAAATTCCATGGGGTGTGCCAAATATTTTTCAACTGCACAGTAAAATTGAGCTGAATAAAAGGATATGGAAAACCTGAAATAAAGCATTTCTTGTGACTAATTCAACACTGCTTTAAGCCTACCTCCTCCTTAAAAAAAAACTCATTTCCCATTTAGAGCTGAAGAAAAAGTATATATCAACTCTGAACCTTGAACAAACTCTTTGATAAGAAAGAATTGACTCTGATCTTCAGGTTGATGGTGCAGCATCAAAGAACATGGATTTATTTTGGTCCGTAACATCTTAACACTGAGTCAGAATTGGCTTAGATGATTTGCAGGAATAGAAAGTTAAAATTATATACTGCTCCAGTTCCACATTATAGTAAGAAGTTCCTGTGGAGAAAAATCTAATTTTAAGCATACCATGATTTTTCTGCATAAACATGAGGAGTTAGGAACCTGAAGCTTCTCTTTAGAACACTGCTTGTACAAAAGATCTTTATCTGGTTCATTCTTGTTTGGTGTTATTCTGTGCGGGAAAACCATGTGCTACACTTAGTTCCATTTGCTTATCCCTCTATGCAGCCACCTGCAGACTGATTATTTCCTTTTAAAGCAGGAGTAAAATCTCCACTTTCCTCCCTCCTCCAGGCAGCCTCAGCAAAAAGGCAGCTCATACAATGATGTTTTGTGAGAATAAATCCCATTAACAACAACAGCAACTTAGATTTATATAGTGCCTTATCACACATACAGCAAAGCAATCCAAGCATTTTCCAAAATGGAAAGCATTTCCTTTTAGGCTTCCAAAAAATCCTTATTAAACAACAATGACCACAACAAAGACTAACTTGAACATGTGAACCGAAAAGGCAGAAAAATGTGTTCTCCTGCCTCTAAATTAAGGTGAGGTCGACTTAAAATCAAATTGTCCATTCCATTATTTTGCAAACAGATAACACTGGCTTGATGAGAAGGACAACTTATTGAAAGAGATTTTGTTCAAATTTAAAGCACTGCTTTCCCTAATCTAACTGCTTAGTTAAGTGTAGCATTTCTTTAGAAAGATTTTTAAGAACCTTGATGTATTGCTATGATGTGTTATGACATGTTTTTGAGGATGAATTTAAGGTGGTATGCTGATTTCTATTTTTCTGTGTGACTAAGAATTAAGCCAGCTGATGTTTAATCTTTATAGAATCATTTTTAAAATTGGTCTTTCATGATGGCATCTAGCTGCTGTGGTTGTGGGTAACAAAATCAATCGATAATTGTTGAAGATTTTTAGTTGCAAAATAAGTAATCTGTATTAGCATAGGCCTCAAATGATAATGGCCAGAAAATTATAAATACTTCTATAGTAGACATATCAGACTACTGTTATATTTATACCCTTTTAATTTTTTTGTTTCTAATTTTAATATTATAGGTTGGATCACACCTTCAACCTCCAAAGTTAAATTTATTTTTTTGTTAGAAAACTTCAATAAAAGGTTTGTTTTTTGGCATTTGGAGTCAGACCTGTATTTAGTTTGTATGTCTGACTTAGCTATTTATGATTTGTTTGACTTTGAAAAATAGCTGTTGTTTTAAGTCTTAGATTCTTACTTTCCAAAATATAAAATTGCAAGGAATAATTGAGATACTGTGTATAAAGAATTTGGTATAATGTCCAAACCTGACTGATATTGAAAGTAAAATGATGTTGCAAGATTAAGGGAGAAAGAAAGAGACCACTATCTTTAAATTTTTTTTAATGTTTATTTATTTTTGAGACAGAGAGAGGCAGAGCATGAATGGGGGAGGGTCAGAGAGAGAGGGAGACACAGAATCTGAAACAGGATCCAGGCTCTGAGCTGTCAGCACAGAGCCCGACGTGGGGCTCAAACTCACGGACCATGAGATCATGACCTGAGCTGAAGTCGGACATTTAACCAACTGAGACAACCAGGCACCCCGAGACCACTATCTTTAAATGTTACGTTTTGAAAATTAAATACTCACCATTAGGAGTCCAGAGAATATTCATTTCAAGTGGAACAAACACTGATGGTTCAATGCAAAGCTTATTTTATGCAATGAAAAAATAGGGTTAAAAAGAGTGAAGTCAGGAGCTGGACCTAGTTTAATTCAGAGATTCAGAAGAAGTGAGCCTAGAGGAGAAAACACACAAAAATTGCATATCTTTAGGAAGTGGCCTATACTTGAAAGAAAAGGAAGAATAGAGACATTCAATGGAAATAATTAAATAGAATACAAACTACTTGGGGAGAAATAAACCTAAAAGAATTTACCTACCCAGTTCTCAGTCATCCAAATCATATTCTGATTCCCTGGGCATGCTCTGGCTATTACCTTCAGCAAATACCTAGGCCAATAGAAACTCCCCTTATTCAAAGCTAATCAAAAAGTATTCAGCACTAGATGTATATCACAAAATAAAATGAATGGTTGTGGAAAAAAAAAACAGTAAATGAGGAAGAAGAAAGCTGTTGCCATACAGCTGATGGAATTGTGACCAAGAATTTTGCCAAGAATGAAGAAAAACATTACACCAAATTCCTTTATTAGTAGAAGCACAAGGCAGAGATGCAATAAAGCAAGAGATGAAAATGAAGCAAGAGGAAGCAAGCATAAGGAAGGAGAGGAAAAAAATCACTCCTCTCTAATGAATTGATAGTAACCAAAAAAAAAAAAAAATAGAATAGAGCTACAAAGATACAGTTATGCAACATAAAAGAGCAGGGAAAAAGTGATTTATAGGAAAAAATAGAAAATTATGCAGTAAAATAACTTATGCACAATTCTTTATAGCATCTTTCACAATAATTTAGGATCGGAAATAGCCTAAATGTGCATTCACGTGGATTAAATACATTCTTATTAATTGGTCCAAGAAACATTATAAAGCAGAAACAAAAGAACAATTTAGAAAACTAGTTATACACCAGCATGGAATACTGTCTTTGGTACAATGTTAAATGACATAGCAAGACACTAAAATATGTGTATACCGTTGGGGAGGAAGAAATTTTCCTCTGTTCAAGATTGTTCTAACTGGAATAAGACTTACATTTACATGAGATTAACAGGAAAAAAAATAAAATTTAGTTGTGTACATATGTTGAATCCACACAGATATGAAATTCCACATACAGTCAAGCAAAAGGAGGTTTATATGCATCCTGAACTTAAGAGTGGGGTAGGAGTCAAGGATTACAAAGGGCAGGGGAGGCCATTAGCAGGAAGGTGAGAGATGTTTGCAAATAAAGGTTGCCCTGTTATGCAGGTAAATTTCTTAGGTAAAAAGGAATCTCAGCTAATAGTTCTCTTTCTGGTACAGGTCCTCTAAATTCCTTTTAGGCTGTTGAGGGGGTGTTTTTAAAGTTCCTTCCTGAGTCTTTTGAGGCTTGATTGCTTGTAGCTGGAAATAACCTGCATGCCACTGTGGCCTGTCTTGGAGTGGCATGCTCTTGGCTTCTACAGTGTACTACTACCATCTGTGTAATGTGTGTGTGTGTGCGTGTGCATCCATGTTTGTAAGCATTTTTCTTTTGTGAACATGTACAACTAGTATAAATCAGACTGATAGCACTGATTGCCTGAGAGGAGAGGAATGTGTGGATAACAGACAGAGATGAAAGACGCATGATTTTTCCCCTTTTTAAATACTGTAGCATAGAAACACATTTATTTAAAAGTAAACCTAAGGAAAATGATTTATAGAAAAGTATTTTAGTATACACAATTTCAAAAACTTTTAAAGTTATGTGAGATACAAGTAAAATACACTAAATGTTAATCCCATGATAGCAGGATTATTGTCTCATGCTTTTCTTTATTCATATCCAATGAAGAACTTACCTCAAATAACCACATTTATAGGAGGTCTGACTGTTTATATCACAATACTATAGCCGACACAGTGCCTTCTATTGTATAGTCCATTTTAAGTCTACTTCTCATGCCCATGATAATACTTACCATGCTATGACTTACAAATCACTCCTAAATATAGGCATGAGTCCTTGGAAATATGGAACCATTTCATGAACCTGAACATGGGAATATCTGTTTCTTTTCATCACTTTCTTTCTTAAATTATGTTCCTTTACTTGTGTCTGCAAGATCATCTCCTTCATTAACATTTCCCTCAAAAACACATAATAAAGCTACTCATATTCAAAATATGACCTGTTTGGCGTGTCCGAGTGGCTCAGTCAGTTGGGTGTCTGACTTCAGCTCAGGTCATGATCTCACAGTTCGTGGGTTCGAGCACTTTATTGGGCTCTGTGTTAACAGCTCAGAGCCTAAAGCCTGTTTTGGATTCTGTGTCTCCCTCTCTCTCTGCCCCACCCCCACTCACACTCTGTCTCTCTCTGTCTCTCAAAAGTAAATTTAAAAAAGTTAAAAAAACTAAAAAATGACCGTTTTATGTAGCCACTCCCTCTTATTATTACATTTAAAATTTTTAAAAAGAGATCTACACTGCTACCTATATATTTCCCCTTCCTTTTACTATAAAATCAAATCCAATTTCACTTTAGTGTTAACATCATGGCAGAAACTGCTGGTTCTAAAGGTGAACTTGTTCTATCCTAAATTTCCTGCCCCTTTTAACATCACTGACTTCTCTCAAATGTATTTTCTTTTGTCAGTTCCACACAGTATTCCTGACTCTCTTTCTCGTTCTGCCTATACTATCTCAACACTTGGATTGTTCCTTCTTTCTTTCTCCTTAAACAGTCAGAATCTCAGTACCCATATTTTTCCCTTCTCTTCCCTAACTGTAATATATCTTCTGGGTGAATTTTTCTGCTCCAAGTGCTTACTATATACATGAAAATCACCCTTGGCACCTGTAGACCTAGAGGTTACATGGCCCACTAGAACTATCTACCTCCAATTCTCTCATATAAAAATATTCTTGTCTTCAATCTTGTTCTGCTCCTTATTCCATTACCATTCAAATTGGTTAATCAAATTCTGACTTTTCTACCTTCTAAATGTTGCTAGAATCTGTCTTCTCTTCTCAAAACTCCTTAGCCATTGCCCAAATTCAGAACCTCTCTTCCTTTACCTGAACAGTGACCACATATGAATTGGAGTTTCACATTCAATCAACTGTAAATTGACTTCTAACTTTGCCATTTCTGGTGTTTCCACTGTGTCTTTCTTTTTTGTCAGCAAATACAACTTTCACATACCCAAGTTAATTCTACTACTTCTTTTCATTGATAATTTTGTGACTTCATTATGTTTGTAGGCTTTATGGTTAAAGGCCTTAAATGTGGGTATAAAACTTTCCATAATCTGAATTCAGATTGTATTACTTGTATTACTCCTTGATATTTCTTTCTAAGAGCCCTACTTTCACTGTAGTTTTGGGCCTTTCCCTAAATATACCATTTCCTTTCTAGACTGTACAAAAAATCTTTTCTCAAAGCACCTCTTTTCTGACCTTGTTGAATATCACCAGGACTTTCAGATTGGGTTTGATTATCATTCTTCATGATACTGTCTCTGATTTCTTCAGGGAGTTGCTACATTCTTCATTATCCAACATTAGTTATTAGAATATTTTTAATTAGATAATTCATTACATTTTATAGTGATTTTTGATCCATGAATTTGCTTCCCGTACTTTAATGCAAGCTCTTCTAACAGCATGAGGTGTGTCTTAGTTATTTTATAGTCTCAATGTATAGCTTACTTCCAGGCACATTAAAAACGCTCCATAAATGTTTTCTGAATTAATAAATAATGCTCTATTGACATTTGAAAAATCCTTCACATTTTCCACTGTAATTTTACAAATATCTCAATTGATTTAATTACTCTGTGAAACTTTTAAGGGTTATCAGTTTCTAGCATAGTAAAAACAGTTTTTAAGGTCGTAGCCATACTGAAGTTTTGAAAACAAAACTTCTAGGAATTAGAAAAAAAATCCAATGAATGAAATTAAAAATTTTATGGATGGCAGTACTTCTACTTTCGTCCATGAAAGAATATCTGTTTCTGGAATTGTCTTCCTGTAATATAAAGGAAGGGAGGAAGAAAGGTGAGAAGGAAGGGAGAGAGAGAAGAGAAGGAGAACGAAAGGGAAGAAAGAAAAGAAAGAAAGGGAGGAAGAGGAGAAGAATGATGGGACATGAGGAGGGAAGGAAGAAAAGATATTTGACACAACCATGTTGTCTCAGATCCCAGTTCATAGAAACTGAATAAGCTTGAATCTGCATGACAGAATAAAGGAGAAGATAGGGCTCAGCAGTGAAGTGAGTCCATAAATTAGCATCTGTGACTGAACAGTTTAATTGAACGCCTTTGGCTCAGGATCTCTTACAAGGCTGCAATCAAGGTGTTAGATGGAGCTACAGCAGTCTTAAATTTCTTCTAGGGAGAGTATGCTTCTAGGATCATTCATATGGCCGCTAGAAGGCTTTCGGTCCTCACTGGAAGTCACCTACAGACTCAAGTTCCATACTATGCGGCTGGCCTTCTCCCAAGACAGCTCTCAAAATGACAATTTGCTTTCCTCAGAGTGATGGTTCTAATACAAAGTAAGGGAGACCAGTGTGAGGGCAAGAGCAAAAGAGAAACGGAAGTCAGTCTTTTTACAGTCTAGTCATGTTTTTTTTTTTTTTCCTCACTAGGCTTACCCTTACTGTTCAGAAACTTAGAAGTTACTGAAAACTACTATGTTCTATTTATTATTTTAGGGTAATTTAAGCATAAAGTTATTAGTGGATTTTCATGAGATTTTATTTCAAATCCATTAGCACTAATCATAAATCTACTATCTTATAAATCTGATTCTATGTTAGGTTGTAGGTATATGACTAAGTATTTTCTGAGAATTTTGAAGCTCTCACTGCATGATATGATTCGGCACTTGTAAAGAGCCTTCGTTGTATTGCCATTGTTTTCTTTATATATTTTATCTCCTGCCAATCGTATGTTTTTGATGAGACTCATTTTTGCTATATTCCTTTACATGTATACCCCCCTTCCCATCCTGACCAAGGTCCATATAACTCAGTATGGACAAAACATTAGGTCCACAAAGAGTATTTCTATATTATGGCTTGAGACCGTTGCTAAAAAAGAATAATAATAATGTGGTAAAAACAATGGCTCAGAAGGGAAAAATAAGAGAAAACCATGGCAAGGTCAAAGCTCTGAGTGAAAAAAGAGGGAGTTTATCCTGGAGCATGATGAAAAGAGGAGGAAAGAGAGTGGGGGTAGCTACTGTCTTTCAGCCAAGCCTCAGCAGCCAGCTCTCTTGGAAAGCCTGAATCACCAGGCTCATAGACCTAAATTAAACATTTTGCTAATATATAATTCTCTTCATTTTATCTAATTTTATTTGGGTATTAAGTAAATCAGATGTGGGCAAACCTTTTGCCAAATTAGTGAGTAGCTTTCGAATAAGAAAAAAAATGATCATTTGCAATAGTCATTGAATCTTGTTAACACGAATTATAGTGAATGAAAACCTGTGGCAAGGTTGATTAAAATTTAAAAATTTCGACAATTGCAGCAAGGATTTGGCTATTGACATGTTGGAGAAGTAAGACAAAAAGGAAGCTTTCAACTTTATAAATGAACTTGGTTAATCACGTGCATGAGGGAAAAGAATAGGCATCCTAATGTTTTCTTTAATTTAATATAGGATTTGCAAAATGATTGAGCCAATACCTTGGAGCATTACTTTGGCATATGGCATTTCCATCTTAAAACCAGGCAATTTAGAACTGCTTGCAATTTGAAAAATATTTATCGTTTCAAAAATTGGTGAGTGCGCCAAAATGATCATTGTAGCTCTGAAAGTTTGACAAGTATTAAGCAAAGGCATATTTATACTTATAATTTTATATTTATATTTATTTCTTGCAGGTACAAGGCATTATAGACTGTTGCATTTTTTGTTGTGTTCAGTTGGATTTGCCACTACCCAGGCTAGTAAACAACTAATTCTCCCAACACTGCTCACAGTGAGTTGAAGCCACTGCTCTTGCCTATTCAGCATCTCTTTTAATTTGTAAGCAGTCCCATAAATCTTTCCTGGCTTCTAGGGACATAAAGACTTCTATGATGAAGTGGCCAGCATGGTGGCTTAACAAGCTGAAGGCTAGCTTTTTCCCTCCATGCATCCTAGGGACCACTGTCTTATTCCTGGCAAAGTAGATCAGATTTTGAATTCCAGCCAGGGTAATTAGCACGCTTTAGGATCTCAATACACAAAGCAGAATGGTCAGCATTAGCAAAGATGTCTTGTGAATGTTTTCTGAGTGGTAGAAAAGAAAAAGGAAGGGCCAGCTGCAGCAGTTCTTTGGGATTCTAATGAAAGTGACCCATTAAATACAAGTCCACTTTGGGGAGGGTTGTATATATCAACCCTCTAAGGCATTTGAGGCAATGTCTTTATTATCTGTTTTACAAATGCATTTTGAAAAATTGGAAGAAAGGAAGAGCTGGGGTGTCCTTAACATTCCCTAGAAAGCAAATTCTCACTGAGAAAGTTATATTCCCTAAAATAGAAGTATCATAAAAAATAAGTTTTTTTTTCTAGTTCTAGTAAGAGCAACCTTCCCAGTGGTCATTAAGTTTACCACACTCAGAAAACACAAAATTGCAAGCTGTCCTAAAATAGTGATGGAACTAAAATGGCTGGATATTTGACACATTAGTTATCAACTTTTCAGGAAAGTTGCATTGTCTAGATTTTGAAGCAGTGTTTTGGAAAGTTGTCAAATATGGTGATCTAATTTGGAATTCTTTAGGAAAACTCAAGATCTAAAATCACATTCAAATTCTGTGCTTTCGGCCTCATGTTACTTCATTGGTTTTGATGTGCCCCGATTCGAGAGACCCCCCAAAAACAAACCACCAGAGTCCAGAGCCAAAGCCAAGCGGCAAGGGTCGTTTGTTGCAGGTTCGAACCCGGTCCTCTGCGCACTCGTTGCCCGTGATGCAAGAGGCCCCGAGCAAGGATCTTACAGCTTCTTTTATAGACAGGCACAAACAAGTTAGGGATTTTTTTGAGGTTACAGAGTTGTTATAGGCTGACATTTAAATTTGAACGCTCAGCAGAACTTGATTGGTTCCCGCCTTTATGTCAGACTAGGAACGGTTGCGCCCTGGCTGGTTTTGGGAATGGCGGGGGAAGGGAAAGATCTTTTCTTTGCAGTTGTGAGTACACCTGGTAATTTTTCTCTTAGCCTCTCAGTTTCCTAACACAGTGTTGTCTAATACCAATAAATCCAAACTGTATGTGTCATTTTTTAGGCTTTGTTTTTTTAGAGCAGTTTGAGGCTCACAGAAAGTTTGAGTAGAAGGTACAGCGATTTCCCATGTATGCCCAGCCTCCATATATACACAGCCTCTCGAACTATCAGGTTTTTGACAGTTATGAATAAAGCCGCCCATTCATGTGAAGGTTTTTGTGTTGACATAGGTTTCCAACTTTTTTGGGCAAGTAACCAAGAAGTGCAATTTTGGGATTATACAGTAAGGGAATGTTTAGCTTTGAAAGAAACTGCTGACCTGTCTTCCAAAGTGACTGTGCTATTTTGCATTTGTCAGCAATGAACGAGAATTCCTGTTGCTACGATTTGATGTTGTCAGTGTTTTGGATTTTGGTCACATGTCATACTTCTTGAATGTGAGTTCCTTTGATGAGCTCAGGTCAGAAGAATACTTTTGTATTGATTCTAAAATATACAACGATATGTAACTTAATATTATATATATATAATGTGGTATAAATGTTTAAATATGCATACATATGCATGTGTGTATTGTGTATGCACATTTGCAGGTGTGAACAGTGCCTTTAAATTACATTTTCATTTGAATATTTTAACCACATAAAAACGACTAAAGTAATATTGTCATTTCTATAAAGAGCAAATGCCTGATTAAATGCATATTTAAGATAAAGAAACCTGTAACTCTCAGGTATGCGACTGTTTGTATTTGGTAATGGGTAACATGCAGTGGACATAGCTAAGAAAGCCATCTCAGAACAGGTGTCTGATATGAAGCTCTAAATCATGTTCTTTACTAGCCCTTTTGCTTTGCTTATTTTCTTTCTAAAAAGTACTTGATAGATGCTCCAAATTATTAGTTTGAATGAGGAGAAGCAGGAAACATCCTCCTGGTATGTTTTTGGTTTTTACTATCTATTTTTCATTAACCTTTTGGCCAAGTAGTGGGAGTTGCTGATCTGTGTAGTAAAGATGAGAAAAATGTCAGTCAGTCTATCAAATTAAAAAATACACATCAAAAACTAATTTCCAATGAAAGCCACAGCAGGTCACATATTATTTTTTAAACTCCTGGTAATGGTTATTTCTACCATTTTGCTCATTTATAAACAGAGGGAAATAAAAAAAAAAACACATGCTAAAGTTAAGGCAAGATAATTATTTGGGTCGTTCCTTTATGATTCTAAATGAAAATTAAACCCCAATTACAAAGACATATACAGAATTTGCTGAAGAATAAAGGTAATAAACTCGAGGACTAGGTTTTTTTCTTAGCTGGAATTACACTTTTTTCATTGAAGCAGTCAGCCACACATGGTGTGTTTCCGTTTGTGTGTTTGTGCATGTGCCCATGCATACTGCACGAAGCAAGAATAGTGTGATATACACAATAATTTTTGTAAAGGTAGCAGGAGTCACCAAAGCCATAGATGCAATTTCTTTGAATCTAAAATGTTTTGCACAAAAGTTCAACAAATTTCCCCGTAATTGTGAATGATGTACTCTAGTAATGCATCTGTAACTTGCATTCTTCTACGCATGAAAAAGAACTATGAAAGACATGCTTATATTTAGACTTAGATAAATATTCAAAATTCAAAAAGTCACTTCCTTTACCATGCTTGGGACTAACAATGAGATTATTTTGTTAATAATAAGTAATTTCAAATATAATATGAGTGTATATATACATGTCAACCTTATGTCTCTCTAGATATTACACATACACAGATAAGTATATCTCTACCTTATTCATTGTTGATTACCATATTATTTGCCCATGGTAATATGGTTGATTTGATTATTTTCTTCTTTCTAAGTAAGCTCTATGCCCAATGTGAGGCTTGAATTCACCAACTGAGATCGACTGAGCCAGCCAGGCACCCTGCTTTTGACCATTTTCTTATTTTCTTATTGATCACCAGTGTATGTTTTTGTTGCCTTTTAGAGTGTTTATTCCTCGGGAGTAATGTATATATGCTAAAGAAACTTAGGTAGCACTAATAAGCAAAGCAAAGATAATAAACATCAGAAAGCTTCCAAAGATATTCACTATTAAAATGTTATTAATGTATAGAAGAAATGTACAGTTGTCTGGAGTCAGAAAACTATATTTAAAACCTGCTCAACAGCTTATAATCTCTATTACTCACAATCAATTCACCTTACTAAACTAAGGCTCACTTTCATCATCTCACAATGGAAGAGATAATCAGCATTTTTTTGTGAAGACAAAAATGAGAAAATGCAGCTCTTGCTATTAACTGTTATTACTATTATTAGCTTGTACTATTGTTCAAGATGTAACAATTCATATACCTATACATTTCCTTTATGTAAAATATACTTTTTAATATACTTTTTGGTAATTTATTCATTTTCACTTAACTGCATATTTTGAAAAATTTCCCTGCTAGTAGAAATGCTATAGTGACACTTTTTTAAATGACTATAGTAAATGCCTTCAACAAAGCATCAAAGTTTTATCATTTAATTAGCAAATGCATTATTTTCAACACATTCTCTTTGTTAAATTATACTCTAGTGAACATTTTCCTAGCCAAACATTTGAGTAAAATCTTGATTATCCATAAGAATTGTATTTTGACAAGCATGGGTTTTTTTTGGTGTTTTGTTTTAATGTTTATTATTTATTCTTGAGAGAGAGAGAGACAGAGCACAAGTGGGAGAGGGGCAGAGAGAGAGGGAGACACAGAATCCCAAGCAGGCTCCAGGCTCCAGTCTCTGAACTGTCAGCACAGAGCCTGATGGCAGGGCTCGACCTTGTGAACCACAAGACATGACCTGAGCGGAAGTCTGATGCTCAACTGACTGAGCCACCTAGGCACCACTTTTGATTTTTTGCAAGATAGTGTGTGCATGCACATATGTGTGAGTAAGTGGGGAGGGGCAGAGGGAAAGGGAGAGAGAATCTTAAGCAGGCTCCACGTCCAGGGTGGAGCCCCGCCTGCAGTTGGATCTCACCATCCTTGAGATCATAACCTCACCTGAAATCAATAATCTAATGCTTAACTGACTGAGCCACCTAGGTGCCTCTTGACAAGCATGCTTTTATCATTTTGATAGATGGTATTTCAAAATACTTCCTAGAAATTTATATCACAGACTCCAGCTGTACAATACCTAGTACATCTGTTGTAACCGTAAGAATGGGATGTTTGGAGTATGACTTACCAATGGAGTCAATTGGTAAGATGGTTAGATCTAAAGAGTTTCTATAGTTTCTGAAAGTGCCATTGTCCATGGAATCTGTAATTTAAGAATCTGGATTTAAGATAAACTTCTAAAAGTTTTTTCCCTCTTTATGCTAAAAGGGAGAGATCAGTAGGAATTTTGATTTTCTGTTTCAATTTTTCTGTACTCTATTTCATATCCTCTGTGATTTTTTTTGGTTTTATTGTTTCTTATAGCTTTGTTATTATTTCAATACTTTGAATATTGGTGATGCTGTTTAAATATTAAACTATGAATGATTTTATGCTTCTTGCCAGAAATATTACTTCCTATTGCTTGCTGAGAAAAAGAGTTGAGGATATCAGAAACATACGCTCTTATTTCCTTCTGAGTAGATTTGTTTCTTAGCATGAACTTTTATTAGAAGCCCATCTTAGATGATATTCTCTGAGATCCATAGTGGAAGCTTAGCAGATTTGACTAAGCTATTGGCTGACATCTATTAGATGTATCATGTAATACATTTGTTCTTTGGGCACATCAGAATTCCGAAAAAGTATATGAATCTTTGCATTGTACCTAGAAGATTAATTCAAATATTGCATAGGTATATATTCATAAAAAACTGCAACATATATGTGGTGAAAAGAAATGAGGTAATAATTTTATCATTATTAGTTTTCAACTGCTGAAAATTTACAGATATGGTAAAAGGATAGAAGAATTAAATCGGTGATTGGGGATAAAAATAGGAAATTTGCAGATATTTAAATAACCAGTTGAATTATTGTACACTGCCATCTAATAGACCTTAATATTTTAATAGAATCTATCATTATTTGGTCAACATATTTTTGGATGTTTTGTATCATCTCTTTGGATATTTTCTTATTCATGTTATAGATTATATCCCTTGCTACCTTCTCAGATTTTTTACTGGAATATACAATATGTCTCTTTAATCTATACTTTACCTTGGTCTACTGTCCTTCTTGTAATCACTCAACATGCGTAAATCTCTATCATCTTTTAAAAAAGATGAAAAAAAAACATATCCTTAAAAGTTTCACTATGTTTCTTATTATAAATATATTACCATTATTATCATTACCATTTTATCTAAGATTCAGATAGTGAGGGTGTTGTCCAGGTCAAAGTAACATTACTGACATTGAAGCTCTGGGCTGTAGGATTGCAAAGACAATGTTTTCCCAGTATTTCACATGTATATTTCCTCTCTCAAATGCAGTCCTATGCTACTGATCATATGGAGTATAGTGTATTATGATACCAAGGAGCTAATTTTCTTAAGACAGTCCTAAAATTTACCAAACATTTTAACATTTTTCTTAAAGGAACCATGCCACCATGGCACTACCTGGTTCACTGAGTCATATTTTTCTGTAATTCAAGTACATTTCTTAACTAATTCTCCTTGGGAAAGATTGGTGGAGAATCGCACCAGCTGCAAATACATTGTGCTTGATTTTCGTGAATTAGCATGAAAACGAAAATTCCTAGAAAATTGATGGTTAGTGGAATTTACATAATTTTGGTCATATTAAGAACTTCTAGTTATTTAAATATAATTTATCCCTTTCTGCTGTAATATCATGCTTTTTTTGTGAAATGAAGATAACAGCTGAGGCCTAATTCATTTAAATTCTATTATACAGTCAGTGAACAATATGATTAGTATCTCTTTCATAAAAAAAAATCCTTTAAGAATGAGTCATCTATGCTAATGTGACTTGTTAATGTAGTCACCTTTTATAGACCACTAGAAACTCCCTTACACATATTTTCTTCATAGTAAATTAACTGTAAGTGTCTAAGTCATCCAGATACATGCATTGTTTTGTTTTAGGCTCTAGTACATTTCTGTACACATAAAATGAAGAGAGACATTTCCAATTATGCACTCCTTACTTTCTGAATTCTCATCAAAATTTACTTTTGTACCTTTGATGTCAGCATCAAGGCACTATAAATCATCTAGATATGTCCCAATCTTACTAATTTTTTTTCAACTTTGGTAGAAAAGCTGTTTCTCCCCTCTAAAACAAATGCTTCATTCATATTCTGTATCTCATCCCCTGCCTCCACCTCAGGGACATTGATCCATAGGTTATTCCCTCTCACAACTGAATCTTCAAACTCTTTCTGTGTATTCCCTTGCCCTTCACCATGTAACCTAAATTTCCTCATACGAGATAACAAATACTCACAATCTCTATGTCAACCTCACATCTCTTTCCAGATATTTCCTTCTATTTCTACCTCTTTCTGTGACAGTTTCCATGTTCATTTCTCCACATTACCCATTACTGTTTCTTTGCAAAATGGTCTAACTTCTTAAAATTCCATGTACAATTTACTGCGGAGTAGATAGACAAGTAATCTAGATGTGGGATGATGGTTTTGAGTAGGTCACTGGCAACATGTATATAGAGAAATGGTTAGATTTGAAATATATTTTAGAAATAGAATCAACAGAACTTGGTCATGGCTCTTATGAGGGATAAGTTTGTTAATGTGGAAGAAAGATAGCAGGAAGGGCTTCCAGTGTACTAAGTACTAGAAACTGACCTTTATTGAGAAAGGTAAGCATCAGGAGAACATATTTGTAGTAGAATACCAAAAGTTCATCTTGGGTCATTATAATTTTGAGATACCTAAGACAACTTCAAACAATTAGATTCTGAAGCTTAGAAGAAAAATCAGTTATCAACTTACATTTGGGAGATGTTAAGATTAATGTGGTTTTTAAAACCTTGATAATAGAATGACTCTGAGGCAGACCATCCTGAATGATAATAGAATTGGGCTTGCAACTGGCTGATGAGAACTGCCCATGTATACTTCACATTCTAGATGTAAAATTCACTTATGTCAGTTTTGGTCAATGTATTTGAGACAAAAACTCTCATTTGAAAACAGCAAAATTTTGTTTGGGCAGTTAATGTGTTACACTAAAAACCTTTAAGTCATTATCTGGCTTTTCCATTTCTATCACACAGCACATCTAATCTATCATTCATTTCTGCCAACACTCCTTTCAAACATGTTTCAGCAGACTCATTGTTATAACCCTTTTCTAAACTACCATAACTTATTTTCCATGTAGAATTTTTCCATTAACACAGAAGTAAATCAGGTTACTCCCCTATGCAATACTCTCAAATGACCCTATTACACTTATATGAAAATCCAGATTCCTCATGAAAGCCTGGAAGGTCTTTTCTGCTGTCATTCCTATGTTTCTAACCTCAACTCCTCTTCTACTCTTCATCATTCATAGCATTCCAGCCATACTGGACTTCTAACATTCCTCCAAACCTGTTGCTGCCTCTGAATATTCATACTT
Source organism: Panthera tigris (assembly GCF_018350195.1). Classification (NCBI taxonomy): domain Eukaryota; kingdom Metazoa; phylum Chordata; class Mammalia; order Carnivora; family Felidae; genus Panthera; species Panthera tigris. Next base: position 59,861,130 of record NC_056667.1, read on the forward strand.
GCTGGTCCCTCTGTGTACAAAGCTTATCCCTCATATATACCCAAAGCCTTCTCTTGATTTCACTATCTATTCAAATATCAATTTCTTAGGTCTTCCCTGTCCATTCTATGATAACACTTTCTCTTGCCCCCTTACTACATATACCCTAACTAGGTTTTTGTGTTTTCAAAGTTTTTATTAATACTTTATCTTTTAGAGCAGCTTTAGCACAAATTGATCACAAAATGCAGAAACATCCCATTTACTCTCTGCTCCCTACATGCATAGCCTCCCCCATTATAAACACTCCCCATCAGATTGGTACATTTGTTACAATTGATGAATCTACATTGACACATCATGATCACCCAGAGTCCGTAAATTACGTTAGGGTTTACTCTTGGTGTTACACATTCTATCGGCTTTGACAAATGTATAATGACATTTATCCATTTTTATGGTATCATGCAGAGTATTTTCACTGCCCTAAAAATCTTCTGTGTTGTGCCGATTCATCTTTCCCCATCCCATCCCCCTGACAACCACTGGTCTTTTTATATCTCCATAACTTTGCCTTTTCTGAGAATGTCATGTAATTGGAATCATACAGTGTGCAGACTTTTCAGATTTGCTTTTCACTTTGAAATATACACTTAGTTTCCTCTATGTCTTTACATGGCTTTTTTTTTTTTTTTTTTTTTTTTTTTAGCATTGAATACTATTTTTATCGTCTGGATGTACCATAGTTTATCCATTCATTTACTCAACAGCATCTTTTTTGCTTTCAAGCTTTAATAATGCTATAAGCGTCTGTGTGCAAGTTTATGTATGGACATAAGTTTTCAACCCCTTGGAGTAAATGCCAAGGAGAGTACTTGTTCGAATGTGTGGTAAGTTTTATTTTGTAAGAAATTGCCAAACTACCTTCCAAGTGACTGAATAATTCTGCATCCCTACTATCAGTGAATGAGAGGTCCTGTTGCTCTACATTCTCACCAACATTTGGTATGGTCAGTGTTCTGGATTTTGGCCATTCTAAGAGGTGTGCAGTGGTATTTTAATTTGCATTTTCCGGTGACATATAATGTGGAGCATCTTATCAAATGCTTATTTGCCAGCTATATATCTTTTTTGGTGAAGTGTCTGTTAAGGTCTTTGGCTTATTTTCCAACTGAGTTGTTTATTTCCTTGTTACTGAGTTTTAAGAGTTCTTTGTATAATTTAGATAATAATAATTCATCAGATGTCTCTTTGGAAATGTTTTCTTCCAGTTGGTGGTTTATCTTCTCATTCTCTTGGCATTATCTTTGCCAGAGCAGGAGGTTTATTTTATTTTTATTTTATTTATTTATTTATTTTTTTAATAAAGTCTACCTTATCAACTATTTCTTTCATGAATCATGCCTTTGGTTTTGTATCAAAAAGTCATTGCCATACTCAAGGTGATCTAGGTTTTCTCCTCTGGTCTAGGGGTTTTATGGTTTTATATTTTACATTTAGCTCTGTGATACATTTTGAGCTAGTTTTTGTGAAGGGTGTAAGGTTTGTGTATAGATTTATTTTTTGCATATAGATGTCTGGTAGTTCCAGCATCATTTGTTGAAGAGACTGTCTTTTCTCCATTGTACTGTCTTTGCTCCTTTCTCAAAGATCAATAGCCTACATTTATATGGGCCTACTTCTGCGGTCCATTTTGTTCCATTGATCTATTTGTTTATTCTTTTGTTAATACCACACTGTCTTGTACCGTAGATTTAGAGTAAGTCTTGATGTCAGGTACTGTCAATTCTCTATCTTTATTCTGCTTCAATATTGTTTGGCTATTATGGGTCTTTTGCTTGTCCGTATAAACTTTGAAATACATTTGTTGATATCCATGAAATAAATTGCTGGAATTTTTATGGGATTACATTGAATGTAAACATCAAGTTGGGAAAAACTGACAATTTGGTAATATTGAGTCTTTCTATCCACGAATGTGCAGTATCTCTCCATTTATTTAGTTCTTTGATTTTGTTTGTCAGAGTTTTGCAGTATTATTCATATGGATCTTTTACATATTTTGTTAATTCACATCTAAATTTTTTTGCATGCTAATGTAAATGATACTGTGTTTTAATTTCAATTTAAGCAATCGACTTCTGTATATTGGCCTTGTATCTTGCAAACTTTCTTAATTATTTATTCTATGAGGGTTTTTTGTTTGTTCCTTTGTTTGTTAATTCTTTTAGCTTTTCTACAGAGACAATTAGAATAATGCTGGCTTTGTAAAATGCATTAGGAAATTTTCCTTCTGCTTATATTTTCTGAAAGAGATTATAGAGAATTGATACCCTTGCTAGGTTTTTACTTTTTTTTTTCTGTAACTCTTTTTTAATTGGTTCAATATTTGCATGTTTATTTGTTAATTACCTTTCTTCCCCTCTCAGGAATGTGAGCTTCACAAGATTAGGATTCTATTTTGGTTGCTTTTGCTTTAGTGCTAATATAATTTCTGACACACAGTAGGCATTCAAATATTTGTGGAAAAGAAATGAGTGGATATATATGTTTTTAAATGTTTATTTTTGAGAGACAGACATACATGTGCGTATATATAAAATAGACTTTATGGACTTAAATGTTAACATAATTTATTTACTTTGTCAGTAAGTGTTTATTCATCATCTATATCATTTTTTAAATGAGGTACAAAATAGAAGACTTTCAACTTCTTTAAATCCAGAATGAAAAAGGCAGTTCAAAACTTCTGTGTTGATGAATAATCTTGTGATTGTACAATACTTCTCCCTAGTATTTCAGATTCTTATTAAATCGCCCTTGACAGATTTATTTTCAAATGTTAAGAAATGAACTTCTGGGGATATTATTTTCTATTTGTCACAGATGTGTCTCTAATATAGCTACACCTAACAATATTTGCTATATTTATTGGCCTATGCTTTCTTTTATATTAATAAAAATTTTCCATGACAGGGTTTTGCTCCATTGGATAACTCAGATGCTCATTAAAATACAGTGAGATTTTGCTGAATCCATTGAATACTACTTATGTTTTAATGAGCATTAATGAGCTTTGTGATTGTCCTGTGGAGCACAACTCGTATCTCATTAGATGGATTCCCAAAATGCCTAAAGGTGAGCAGACCCAGCTTTAGATATATAAGGTAATTTCATACTTAATTAGTTCCTTACTTGACACCAGAGATTCATATCCAGAACTATGGCTTGACATGGCCAACTTGTTGTTTGCTGTGACAAGTCAATGAAATGGTAGAATTCACAGAGAGCTTCTGTGACTAGTTTAAGGCCATCTTCTATTATGTTACTAAATTGGCATGTTATGACTCGATTCATAGAAAATAGAGTATAAGAAAGGAGTTAGATTCCTAACTCGAACCGACATTGTTTTATATTGTGTACGAAACATGGCACTGGAAGTGCTTATGTGCACATATCCAGATGCATACATCAGTGGCTTTGCTTGTTCTCATTAACTGAGCGCTTGCCACATGACAGGAAATATACATATAATGTTTTTCCTCCTAACAAAACTCTGAAAGCTGGAACTATTATTTGTGCTTTATGGATGAAAAAGCTGATTTCTGGGGCGCCTGGGTGGCTTGGTCGGTTAAGCGTCCGACTTCGGCTCAGGTCATGATCTCATGGTCAGTGAGTTCGATCCCCACGTCGGGCTCTGTGCTGACAGCTCGGAGCCTGGAGCCTGTTTCAGATTCTGTGTCTCCCTCTCACTGTGCCCCTCCTCTGTTCATGCTCTGTCTCTCTCTGTCTCAAAAATAGATAAACGTTAAAACAATTTTTTTTAAAGAAAAAGCTGATGTCTGAAGTGTTTAAATTATGTGCTTGCTAGTTCGCTGGTGCTGCCGTAACAAAATACCACAGACTTGGCGGCTTGAACAGTAGAAGTTTATTTTCTCACAGTTTTGGAGACTGGATGTCCAAGATCAAGGTCCCGGCAGTTTGTTTACTCCTGAGGCCTCATTCCTTGGCTTACAGATGGCAGCTTTTTCACTGGGTCCTCCCATGACCTTCCCTCTGTGTGCAAACATCCTTGGTGTCTCTTATTCTTAAACAGAAACCAGTCAGATTAGGGGCCCACCATTTAACCTCATTTACTCATTTACTCATTTAACCTCAATTACTTCTTCAATGGCCCTATCTTCAAATGCAGTTGTGCTCTATGGTACTGGAGTTTAGGGTTTCAACATGAATTTTAAGGAAAAGATGCAGACAGTAACATTTGCCAAATACCACACTGGTAATAAGCACATATCAGTGATTTGAATTTATCTGTTTCTAACTTCAAAGCTCAGGTTACCACTCTATATATTTCATCATGTAAATTTCATAGGATTCAGGGTCATATTAAGCTAAAGAGTATAAGTGCCAAAATGTAGTTCATTGTCATTGCAACAAAGGAAAGAGATTACCTAATGGTTTTTAAGTTGTCAGTTACTTTCAACAAAATTTTCTTGTGTGTCATATAGAAACCAAACTCAAATATAAATATGCTGATCAATCCTAGTTTACTAATTTACCTGAATGTAGAACATAAATCTTTAGTAAATTTTGAAGGTCATTATTTTAGATTTGTTTATATATTATTGTTCACAATATACAATTTCAAAGATGTCACTCTAGTTACTATTATCACTGGGTATAACTAAGCAGAAAGTTTGGAGTCAAATTCTTTTTATTATTAATGGTTAATGTACCATGCCTCGTAAGAATATAGGAAACAGAAATTTCATTAGAATTGAGCTACTCTCTTGGGGTAGGCTAACAGTGCATGTGGCTTGATTAAAGTGGAAAGGCAGTCTCTGGGAATTCTGATTAGTAGACCCTGGCTGCACTAGGCCTGAATATGAAGTTGTTGCAAACACATATGCTCACCCATACACCAAATTAATAGTGAGCATCTGTGAAATTTTCAACAGTGTTCAGAGAGTCTTGAGTTTTAATCGCAACTCTCAGAATATAATGCTATTCCTATAAAGTGTCTCTGAACACTGGAAAATCCTTATACTTGTTAGTATAGAATTGTGATTAAGATGGGTTATTGGACTCAAACAAATATGAGCTTGATCCCTGCTCTGATGCTTACCAACCACATTGTTTCCCCCTGGCCTCTCTAGGCCCCAGTGAAATCATATGAATAATGGGGAAAATATCTATTTATCTAATAGGACATGAGAATTAAATAATTCAGAGTTTGTATCATCTAACATGGTTCCTGGAACATAATAAATGCCTGACTTAGTCAGTGGTAAATTGATGTAGTCATTATGAAAATTTATAATTTTCAATTTGATTGTGTCGTGATTGACTCAAGATCTGGCTATCTTGAGTCAAATTCCATGGAATTGCAGACTGTGTTTTTCTTTAAATTTTTGCATAGCTAACTCTTGGTACAGTGCTTGGCATATAGAAGCCCCAGTAAATGGCTGTTGAATAAAAAAGTTAATGAATTGAATTTTATGATCTGCATGCTATGTTTAATTATAATGGTAAAACACCAAATCAATTGCTTTAGAGAAGAGGGGAAAAATGGGATGCATATCTCACTGTCAGTAATAGTTTGTACTGCTTATCAACAGACTAATAACACTATTGAATGAATGAAAGGATAATATTCAGCGTTCAGAACAGCTATGTTGATTTGTCGTCCTTGATATGTTCCTTGTGCTTAGTTTCAGCTTGAGGAGAGGGAAGCTGCAGTTGAAAGATTCTTGTTCTTTCTCATGAATGCTGCTATGCACATATATTTTTTAAAAATATCTTATCTAGCATCTTTAGTAGTTTGTAGTTGCAGAATCTTCAGGTTTACTCAGTCTGCCATTCTACCGAACATACAACTTCAGAGCAAAACAATAATTCTACTCAAAGATAATTTTTAAATTCACTGAATAATTACATGCCAAGCTCTCTTGTAGGCTCCGACAAAACACTATTGAACAATGCACACAAATTCCTGCCCTTGTAGGTGGCAAAAATAGATTTGAAAAATACATAAGCAAATTAAATAGCATACTCATAGACATCAATTACTATGGGGAAAAAACGAGTAGAAGAGTTAAAAAAAAAAGTCTGAGGTGAATAAACATGAGAGAGTCAGGGGAGCCCTTTTTGAGAAACTGAGATCTGAATGAAATTTTGGGGAGCTGAGAGAGTAAATCACAGAATATTTAAAAGGAAAGCCATAACAGGCAGAGAGAACATCTCTACAAAGTCCAAGGGAGAAATGTCAGAGGGCATTGGGGCTGGAGCAGAGTTGAAGGAAGGGTTAAGGTAGAAGAGGTGAAGACATGCAATCAGAGAGATTAAGTTTTGTGGGAAATTATCTTTGGCTTTTTGAAAACATTGCATACTGTTATCTAATCCTGTAAGCTAATGTTGGCTTCCAATTACATTATGATCTCTTTAGGGCATTTGCTATCCCTCACTGTACATTCCCAGTCATGTCACTGTGTCTGCCACAACGTAGGTGACTGATAAAACCTTGTTGAAGAAAGGATTCCTCTCTTGGATGCTATACTGGTTACGCAATTTTTGTGCCCAAACCAAAAATCTGATTTCTGAAACTGATCATCTAAAATATCAAACATTTTGTTCAGTTAATAAGCCCTTTTCATACATTTTGACGGCCATTTTGTTGTCATTTTTCTAGAAAATATCTCAGAGAGAGTTTGGATAGAGCAATAGAGGAAAAAATTTCCATGCAGCTCCACACAGAAAGAGTTAGAGAAAGAGAATGAGTAAGACAGGGATGGAGGGAGAGACAGAAAGAGTGTAAGAGCGAGGCAGGATAGGGAGAAGGTTATAATTCTGTTACATTGTACCACATATTTGGTATTTGTTTGATTTAAAAATCTTCAATTTTGCTTATGAAAATTATGTACCTAAAATCCAATCGTACTTGTACAGAAGCCTTGGTTATCACCCTCTGTTTTATTCTCACAAAGAAAAGGACAAAAACCTTTGTGCATTACTAGAAGTATACCCAATGCCCATAATGACTGGGGTGGGGGGAAGCTGGTCATCCATATATGTATATGTCCTTGATAAATTGAAACATTACTCTGATATATGGGTAAATACCATTTTTGTTAAAACATTAAGTATTTACATAGTGCCACAATCCCTAGGAGAAATCTAGTGATTTTCCTATTCATAGTTATCAATAGAAATTATATATTTATAAGAAGAGGATAAATTCTTGCACAAGTTGAACTTAACTTTATAATATTAGATATTAAATCATAGTATAACTGAAAAAGTGTTTTCTGTGAAATTAGATAGTAGTAAGATGACTTGGGAATATTATAGTCAGTTCAGAGTTTTGTTACTTTATAGATTCCCTCAGATATGAAAATGATTTTTTTTTGCCACAAGATAACCTTTTCCTTTAAAAAAGGAAATAAATATGTATTTCCTTATTACACATATGTATACGTTTCTGTGTCAGAAAAATTATTTAATTATTCCTACATCTTTGCATATAAATTTTATAATTAAACATCTATAATTTACTTAAGATTATAATGTTTTCGCCTCTGAACTGTATTATAAGACTAGCAGATTGCTACACTAATTATTCTTGTACTTAAATAGTAAGATAATTACTGCAGCAATATTCTATTCAAAATGAAAATTGGATCAAACCCCTGGCACACTTAAATTGAGTCTTTTTTTTTTCATTTTTTCAAAATGTTATCCTTTTATCCTTTTTAAATGCATATTTTTAATATTAGAAAGAGCAGCTCCATTAACAGGAGATTCCATGTTAGGCAAGAATGTCATCACTGTGGTTAAACTGGCGAGATCAAATTCTAAGAGTATTCTGTGTGTGAACAATAGTTCCATGAGAAACTGATTCTGCTGACTTTGCACAGCCAAATGTTCACAAATAAAGGCATAACAATGAGAATAGCATCAGCTATGTTGAAAGTTATTAACACTTTTGAAACATGGAATGAGCCAAACCATGAAGGCCATCAATATGATCATGGAAACTCATTTTATTTTCTGTACCAAAGTCTTACTCACCAATATTCATTTCAATGAATTCTCCTTACTTAGAGCCCCACCGTATGCTGAATGTTTTTCTATAAAACACCCTTAACATTTTGTTGTCACTTGTTTTGCTTGTGTGTCCATTTGTCCTTGAGAATGGGAACTACATATTATTCTTTTGGTATGCTGAATTCCCAAGAAGTCTCTTGCACACAGAATTGTATCTCAATTAGTTTGTTCCATTAATTAATTTGTGTTTTAAAAACAAGTGACATAATTAATATTATCAACCAAAAAGACAAATGCCCTGGGATGCCTGGGTGGCTCAGTCAGTTGAGCATCTGACTCTTGATTTCAGTTTAGGGCATGATCCCAGTGTCATGGAATTGAGCCCTGCGTTGGGCTCTGCGCTGAACGTGAGGCCTTCTCTCTTCCTCTCCCTCTTACCTCTTCCCTGCTCACATTCTCTCTGTTTCTTAAAACACACACACACACACACACACACACACCTAACCTAGTGGTATAACGCACATGTGCACATGTACACACACAGGCACGCATACATTACATGCTCAGGTCAGACTCTGGTCGAATGCTGCTGTTCCACTCCGTAAGGCAAGGCTGGAAAGGAAATTTGGCCTGGAGGCTTCTGTGGTAGGAAAACAGGGAGATGGATGAGCCCTGGGGGCTCCTAACTGCCTTTAATTACTTCTGCTCCCAGTTCTTTGAGAAGCACAAATCACAGAATTCTAACTTGACTGCAGGGAGACTGGGAAGGATATATTTAGTGAACACACAGTCTCTGGCACAGTTTTTTCCCTAAACATTTCAGAAGTGCCTTTCCAAAGAGATTCCAAGAATCAAGGACAAAATACATCATCCCATTTTTTTTTTTTTTTATATCTCCTAGAGTAACAGAATAAGAGATGCAGCTGACATTTGGAACTGATTATTTTAGAAACTGTGGAACTGTTTTTTGTTTTTTTATTGTTTTGTTTTTACCAAACTGTAGTGATCATGATATAAATATCTACTTCTGTTCGTCTTTCCTGTAAAAAGTAAGTGGGGATATTAGAAGTTTCTAAATAATTGACATTATTAAAACCATAGTGTTCCTTTGACAGGGGGAGAAGGAGGGGTGGTTGTTAAGATGTGAGCATAAAAGTCACTTGAGGTGATTTTCCAAATGTATGTGCTAGGGTTTCATTCTCAGAAAGCAATTTAATTGGGGTGTGGCCTAGGGGAATATAATTTTTTTAAAAAGGTTCTAATTATTGCTCAAATGCCCATTGCTGGGGAATAAGTGATAAGCATTCTCAATTCTGAAGAATTAAACAATTTTATAGCTTAAGAATTGTTTGGACAGTGCAACCAAATTTTGGGAACCCAGAAAACCATGTAAACAGATAATATCATCCCATTTATGTGAAAGGCTACAGTTGATATTTTTGATGCCTTGGGTTAATCATGATTTTGCTATCTCAATATGGATACTGAGAATAAAACAACGGTTTTGCTGCATTTATTCTTTTAGTATGATTCTGGGGAGTCACATCGGTTTATTTGCCACATGGTATTTGCAATCCTATGCCAGAAAATGTGAGCTGGGCTATTTCCTGGGTATGTGTGTGTGTGTGTGTGTATGTGTGTGTGTGTGTGTGTGTGTGTGTGTGTATATATATATATATATATATATATACACACACACACTATATGCCTCAATCTCTCTTATGGTTATTTGTGAATTATAGTCAATGTAATGAGAGAGGTAATACATGCCACTTTGAGGTCTAGAAAACAAACACATCCATGCTCCTGTCCCTTCTGTCTGGCTTAAATGGAGAAAGTATCAAAGTTGTATTAAATATGGGAATCACAGTAGATAGAAAAAGTCTGCATTCCTGAAACATGGACTTGGAGAGCTCCTCATCAAAAACACTTGCATTATTCTAGAACATAAATGAGAGGAAAATTATTAAGTGCCAAATTCTTGAGCTTTTGGAGTTTATTTGCTTCACCAATTTAAGATAGTCCTTATCTTAACCCTTAATTTGATTACTTTTACTTATTTTAGGTGATCATTAATAAATGGCATCTTCTTAGTCTTAAACCTTGCCATTTTAAAAACTGTGTATATTCCTTCAAACATCTGTCTTTGGCTTTTTGGTATTAAATTTCATTAGGTTACCATTTCTAAATCTTTCTGGAAAGTTCAAGTATCAAGTATGTGTTACTAAAATGATGTTTTGACTCGGTTTATACTTCCAGGGAATGCATATATGTATTTATTGCCATTCAATACAGGCATATATACACACACAGAAGGTCACACACAAAGAATTCTATTCTTCACCATATAATTGTTAAATGAGTTAAATATACTACATCAGTTTTGCTGGAGTCAATATGTAAGCATTTGAATAGAACAGTAATTCTCACCCTTTTTCACTGGGACACATATGCCAGATAGAGGTCACATAAATCTTATGTTCCTAAAATTTGTGACATAACTAAAATATATTGCTGGTTATGTACATTTTCTATAGCTATAATTCCATTCATTTGCCTTCGTCTCAAGAAAGCATATGAGTCAGTCTGACATTAGAGCAATGTTCTCTGAAATGTTTTAAGTAAGTAAGCCACTAAAGATAGAGACTCAGTAGAGAGTAGATCTATGCTCCCTTCCAAACCCACACTAAAATGAAGATTTAAAAAAATATATATGCTACTGTAGAGAATAGGAGACAATTGCAACAGAATCTTGCAAGTTAGAAAGCAGATGGTTGAGTAATTTTTTAGTAAATTACTCAAAAGTTAGATACCTTATTTATGATTAATAACAAATTACTTAGAGAACTTTCTGTTTTGAGTCTCACTGTATGAGTGATCCTGACTCTGGCCAAGTTCCAATCTTGGCTCTGCCATCAACTAGTCTTCTAGAACTCTGTCTCCTCATCTGTAAAAATGGGAGTAGTAATATTAATGATTTGAGAAATAATCTATATGTATTTCTTTTTGTGATTTCTGCCACAAAGTAACCATTTAGAAAGTGTTAGCTGTTGTTTCAGTCAGAAATCAGCAGCAGGAAATTAAATTCACTTTATAAAGTAAGTAGTACTTTATAAAAATTCTCTATTTTATTGTTCTTTAAGTCACTCTTGGTTTCCATATCTTTCTTCAATGGAGCATTCCCTATTTCTTATCCTGACATATAACAAGGACAATGATGTAAGTTTGCCAAAAAGTCTACACATATGGCAAAAGAGGATACTGGGTTAACCTAATGGAGACAGAAGCCTGACAGGCACACACATAAGAGAGGATTTTTCTACTCCAGATCAATGTGCACAAATATCATTAACTTGAATGGGAATTAGCTATTTCACTTAAGATGAGTAAATTTATTTTTAAGTGGGTTGTTTTTCTATATAAGAAAACATATTTCTTTGTTTTGACAGATATCACTATTATTCCTATGATATAATCACAGTCATATCTGCACACAAGAGAAAGACTGTCTTCCTACATTCAGAGATAGATATGTGAATTATATCATGATGAGCAAGGGCTTGGATGTGCAATATCTCCCTAATGGGCCAGATGATGTTTTCCAACATAGCAACATTCATTAAAGAACAAGAACTAAAGAGTGTAAAGCATAAGATAATTTTCATTCTCTTTATTTTTTCATGGAACATATATGGCAGGCACTAAAGATAAAAGTATAAGTGATATGTTTCTCATAAATAGCAAATTGCTATTTATAAAGTAATGTGCATTAATTAAATTTTGTTTGAAAGTATGCAGATAAAATTATACTTGACTAGGGGGTATAAGATCTATAAGAGAAAAAGATCCATAAGAGAAGATATTAGTAAGTTTCAAATACAAATATTAAAGAATTTCAGGGGATAGTGTAATTATCTTCCTAATAGGAAGATGAAGAAATTTCATTGAGGAGAAACTGAAAAACTATGTGACAGGTAAACACTGAGATTTCCAAATAAAGATAGAGAGACTTAATAGAGAGTAGATCTGTGCTCCCTTCCAAAGCCATACTAAAATGAAGATTTAAAAAAAAAATAATATACACTTGTAGAGAATAGGAAAGGAGACAATTGCTACAGAATCTTGGAAATTAGAAAGCAGATGGTTGAGTGATAAGTAACTTAGCTAAATTAAGAACATTTAATGGTAAGGAGGTAGAGGGAAATGTTAGGGGCAACCATCATGTATATTGGAGATTCCCTAAAATACTCAAAAACTATCTGCACAAGATACTTTTAAAAACACGATCAAGGTGGAACTAAAAGCCAAAGGATTAGTAGGAAGTCTGAGAATCACTGAATGACACTAAAACTCTGAAACCAAGATGAATAATATCTTAGGAAACATTCAGTTCAGAAATCCTAATGGACTAGAAAAGTAATATCATCAGATGCAACAGACCATCACATATAGATTTCAAATAAGCATAATAAACATGCAAAAGGCCAAGGGAAGTTTGTGCACTATGAAGCAACTAGAAATAATAAAAAAGGCTCAAATCGACTAATGAATGGATAAAGAAGATTTGGCATGTATATACATGTGTGTATACATACATACGTACATACAAGAGAATATTATTCAGGTATGAAAAACAATGAAATCTTGTTTCATTACAACCACATGGATGGAGCTAGAACGTATAATGCTATGTGAAATAAGTCAATTGGAGAAAGACAAATATAGTATGATTTCACTCGTGTGGAATTTAAGAAATAAAACAGAAGGACCTATGGGAAAGGTGGGAAAAAAGAAGAGAGGGAAACAAACCACAAGAGGATCTTAATGAGAGAGAACAAACTATGGTTTGATGGAGGGAGGTGGGTGAGAGATGGGCTAGATGGGTGATGGGTTTTAAGCAGGGCACTTGTGATGAGCACTGAGGGTTGTATGTAAGTGATACATCATTAAAGGCTAATAGGAGTCCCAAGAAGGAGAAACAAAATTGAAATGTAAAGAACGAATTCTTTAAAGAATAACAGAGAAAATTTATCAGAATAAAAATATGAAACACATCAGATTGAAGGGCCCATAGAGCATAAGAAAAAAATAAGAAAAAATTTCTCAAAGCTTCCAGTGAGAAAGAAGATGTTACTTATGAAATAACAAGTATTTGACATCAGATATACCAAGAACAATATTGCATACAAGAAAACAAGGTAAGTAGGGTTTTTAACATATTGAAGAAACATAACCGAATGAAGTATTTTATATCCAGTCATTGACACTTAAATAAGGCAGCAATACAAAAACCAAATAATGTTCTCAGGCTACAATATCATAGAAATTCAGCTTCATAAAAACCCATAATAGAACAATTTTTGTGAAATGATACTTTAAAAAACGGAAAAAAATGATGCTTGGGAGATAAGAGTTAATGATCAAATAACTTGTAAAATTTGTTACCTATAGCAAAAACAAACAAAAAGGTCCTCCTTAAAAAAATATAAACATCCACAGAAAAGAAAAAAATTAACATATATACAGGATAATCCCAAATTTAAATTCTATATAATATCAGTCTGATAGGGATTAAGCAGGGGAGACTCTAAGGGAGGATAGGTATTAAGGGAAAGAAATTGATAATAATTCACATGTATATATATATAAACATATATTTGACTTTGTGGTTTAGTACCTCTGATTGAAAATGACAAATTGAAGCAAAAATTTAAAATTAATAATTATTCACAGTTCACAAAATGAAATAGTATAATTTCAAATAAATTTTCAAAATATATTTAAATATCCTTGCAGCATTTATGCTTCTGAATTTATTAAGTTTGAAACTACCTTAAATTTTTTTGAGAGCCCTGTTTTGCATGTGTGCGCATGTGTGTATGTATGTGTGTGCATGTGTGTGTGCACGTGCACACGCATAATGATCTGGATTGTCCTAATGATACTGAAATAGAAAGCATGGATGAAAAAGACAATTGAGGATCTGTGAGCAAAACGAAGATTATAAAAATAAATATAAATATTTTAATATCACACACATATATCCACACCTGTACACATATACATTATTTATAATCCGGTACAATTTAAGTAAACCAAAGATTTTGATTTTTCCTACCCATCTATAATAGTGAAGTGGGGAAAAAGATAAAGATGTAGCAATTTAAATCAGTTTGGAAATATGACAGATGGCCTTCTTCTGTAGATTGTATAGAATGTTTTAAGGTTGGTTATCAGTCTCAGGGGGTATTTGTGTGTGTGTGTGTGTGTGTGTGTGTGTGTGCGCGCGCGTGTGCACGGGCACGCAACGTGTATATATAGTTTTTCCGTCTATAAATATTAAGATCCAACATTCAAATCTCGCTTTGGAGTTATACATTGCTTTTTGAAATAAAGTCATTCATTGAAGGGGGCTTTGGCATATGTTTAAAAACATTTTTAGGAAAAGCTTAAAACAAGTATTTTGAAAGGAAACATTTTCCACTGTGCTTTTCAACTAAGGCTAATGCAGAACAGTCCAACACAGCTTCTAAAAGGCAGGGCTGAGCTTTCCCAGAGTTCTCCCTTGTGCTTGAGAAAATAATGAATCAATCAATTAAAAACACCTCAAATACAACCTATGAAATAAACTTCTCTATTCTACATTCAACAATGCTGATCAATAATTGAGCTCTCTTTCTTTTCTTTTGGGCTTCATCAAAAACAATTTTTTTCCATGAAAAAGAAAGCGAGGGAATAAAAAAAATATTCAAAATTACACTGGAAAATGTGTAACCTTTCCACAGCAGGAGGGAAGTTAACTGTGCAAACAGGTTATTTAAAATGACTCAGAACCAGCTTGCATCTGTGCCCCTTGAATGGAGTGATGATTATTTACAAAGCAGGTTTACTCCTGACATGGACCTCTCAGGATGCCCACAAAGGAAACCTAGGGTTGCTATGACAAGCCCTTTATTGACACTAAAGTGATAATTCCAAACGAGTGGTCAATTCAGGAACAAAGGACAGGAATAGCATTTACTCATAATGCAATGTTCAGACCTTGGCCAGCATAATAAGGACAAGATCACAGGATGCATTTTATTTGCATATTATTCTATTAACATTTACATTGGCTAAGCAAATAGGGGCCACATATGGAGCTCAGAAGAAGTCATCACCCCTGCATGAAAGGTGTTTGACCTAATCTAGCCAGACCCAGGAATCACTAAAAAGAAGAGTATGAAGACATGAATCTTGGCTAAATTCCAATGGTGTAATTACCTTCTGCCCATATAAAATTCTTCCTGCCATTCTCTTGAGAAGGTGGTTTTCCACCTCCTTTCCTAAATGCTGTTGTACTGTGGAATGTCTGTCATATTAGACCCCACAGGTGCTTGCATTTCAGCTGTGAGGGAGTGCTCCCTGTAGATAAAACTAGTAAGGCATTTGGATATCCTTCTATGTGAAAGGTGTAATATAAATGTAAAGCACTGTTCATTTCCCTTGGGAAGCTCACTTAACTTGGCATACCCCTGCTTACTGGTAAGGCAGCCTGGTAAACCCATTCTATTATCAGGACTCAGTTTCACATTAAAAGGGAGTTTGAAAGAGTATCTCTGATTGTGAAAATACCTCACAATACCAATACTTGGAACCTCAAATGTGTCTTTGCTTGAGGATGTCAAGATGCCACAGGAGCTCTGTGCTTTCCTCTGCAGTTTTTAGGTGTAGGAGGTAATTGAGGTGATGCCTGCTATGAAATAAGGAACTATTTTAAAACTGCTTCTGCTGAAGTAAAAAATCTCTGGTTCTGAGGCTCCTTACAGAAAACTAATGAAAACCCCTCTCAGTTGTTAGCAAATTGAGCAACAATAGAATGCATTCAAAGTCTAACACCTCACTCTTTATGCTGGTGTTGAGATATTAGATCCAGTGGAATCCTGGCAGCGTGGTCTAATGTTGCATTGTAATTACAGGACTGTCTCTGTCACGGATAGTGATTTTTTTTTAATGGTTATTTATTTATTTTGAGATTGAGAAAGAATCCCAAGCAGGCTCCATGCTGTCTGTGCAGAGCCGGATGCGGGGCTTGATCTCACCAACTGTGAGATGACCTGAGCCAAAATCAAGAGTTAGATGCTTACCCAACCAAGCCACCCAGCCACCCTGGGAGATGGTCATGTCATTTCTATCCTATACCTTACCACAACATGTTGAAACAGTTTCAACTTCTGAAGGCTTCAGTTACTTCTTCCATGAGTATTTCAGCGGGTTCATTATAGTAGTTGAGAGATATTCAGTAAAAGTATATAGCATAATAAATGCTCAATATATGGTATAGGTAGTAACATTATAATTATTGAAATTAGTTAAAAATACATTATCATTTCCATTTGTTTCCTAAAAGAATTAGATGCACAGGTGACATCTTTATATCATAACACACCAGGAAAAATATTAGAAGTTACTTAGAAATCACAAAAAGAAGAAGATGAAAAGAATGATATCAGAAAATCAGGGCTGAGAATTAAATTTGATTCTGAGTTGTTTAGCAGCAAAGACTAAGAAATTCAGAAACATGGAAAGAAATATAGAAGCCTTAAAAATTTAGTCATTTTTCATTACTTGATAAAATAGATATGCCAGGTCATTAGCAGAAAACAAAAACTTTGTGGTATTTAGTGGTAGATTGGTTGTAAGTCAGTAGTTAAATTAAAAATATACAGATTTAGCATCTTTAATGCAACTGTACTCCAGTACCTAACAAGGGATTTTGACCCTAGGAGTTTGAGTCTATCCAAAGGTTTTGTATCAGTGCCATTAGATGGAGATATAATGAAGAGAGCCACATGTATCATTTTAAGTTGCTAGCAGTAAATGTTTTACATTAAGAAAGGTAAAAATAAATAATTAAAATTGATTTTATAATATATATTATTTGACTCATATTCACAATACTAGTATTTCACCATGTAATCAATATAAGGTCATTAATAAGGTATTTTGTATTTTTTTCCATTCTAAGTCTTTAAAACCTGTCGCATATTTTATACCTGACAGTCATTTGAAGTTCTTAATTATATTGAGATAGTATGGTTCTAGAATAGCATGTGCTTCCATATTGGATAGCATGGTTCAAAATTAACTTACATGAATATACACAATATTCAATGATTTAGAAAAATAAATATAGAGAATGATAAGTAGGCATGACTGTGTTAAAGAAGTTTATATACACATGCTCTTATGATGACATGATCACTGATTTCTATGTCCAAACTTATATTAATCTTTTATTCTTATATTTAACAGATATTTGAATACTCATTATATTTCTGAATATGCAAGGAAATACTTGACCTTTCCACAGCAGGAGTCAAACCATTAGCCTCAAATAGTACAGGGAGTATTCTAGCCACTGAGGAAATAGCAACAAACAAGATGAAATCTCTGCTTTTGAAGCTTAAATTCAAGTAGAGGTTGGCAGTTAATTAAAAAATAAACAGAGGCACCTGGCTGGCTCAGTCAGTAGAGCATGTGACTCTTGATCTCAGAGTTGTGAGTTGGAGCACCACGTTGGGTGTAAAGATTACTTAAATTAAAAAAAAAAAGCAAATACATATTTGGCTAGGTGGTAATAATTGCCATAAAGAAAAAATAAAAATACAGTAACATTATTTCTTAAAAAATTTTTTTTAATGTTTATTTTTGAGACAGAGAGAGACAGAGCATGAACGGGGGAGGGTCAGAGAGAAAGGGAGACACAGAATCCGAAGCAGGCTCCAGGCTCTGAGCTGTCAGCACAGAGCCCAACGCGGGGCTGTGAGATCATGACCTGAGCCGAAGTCGGAGGCTTAACCGACTGAGCCACCCAGGCGCCCCATAGTAACATTGTTTCTTGAGCACTATTTTAGATAAAGTGGTCAGCAAAGGCCACACTGATGAGGTAAACAGTGGGCAGAAACTTTAATCAAGGGTGGATATGAACCAAAAGGATTTTGGGGAAAGAACATTCCAGAGGGAGATAAAAACAAGCACAGAAAGCTTGAGAAGGAAATTCAAGTTTAGCAAATGAGCATATTCAGAGAACAATAAGGGAACTGGTGTTGTTGGAGAGCAGCAAGTGGGGTACAACTTATTTGGAGATGGTGTCAAATAAGAACTTCAGATGTTTCTGAGAGAGCTGGGAGGTCAGGATGTTTCTGAGAGATAAGAGCAGAGAAATAACATGGGGCCATGTAGGTTTTGAAAATCCATCTCTGGCTGCATTTTTCTTTGGAGAAGAGAGGGTAGCAGAGGAAGAAGAATGAAAGCAGTGATAGCCTGAATAAGAGACTTATGTTCTCTCAGCCCCGACTACTAAAGATAGCAAATTATTTTGATAAAAATCAAAATCATCTACTAAATACATAAAATCAATGGCTTCTTTTTTTTAAAACTCACAATTGAAACTATTATTGGATGAACTGTTCTATCAGCAGGGCAAGCCTATTCATATCTTGCAAATTTAGCTTCCTATGTGGTATTATGTACAAATTTCAATATTGAATTCAATATAGATTGTTCTTTTATGCCTTTGACATGCAATGCACTATGCCACAATAAGAAGAAAACAATTCAATGGTTTTGTCTCCTTTTCTCCTCCCTGTCCAGAGGCTCATGGTCTAGCAAGAAAGTCACCAGCACAAATTTATATATTAAAAAAAAAAAGTCAGAGAGTGGTATATGTTAGAAAGAAAAAAATCAAAATAAAATGAAAAAAATAAACAAGGAGAGTATTAAACTGAAAGACTCATTTATTCATGTATCTATGCATACAATGACTATTGTGTCAGAGACTGGTATGTATTGGCTTTTCAAAGATGACTAAGATTACAGGGTCTGGAAATGGTTCATGGACATTATATCCCAAACTGTGAGGGCTTACCTTGGGATATAAAGTCACAGAGTTGGGTAGGCTGCTTCAAATATACACCTAGGACAGTTGCAAGTAGAGTAGTTAGAAAAAGACTAAAACATGGCAGCAGAAGGCAGCAAAAGTTCAAATCCAGAAAAACAGTGCCAAGTAGAAGCTCCAAAGGACAAATTGAGATTCAAAGTCAGAAACTAACTTAAAGCAGAATATGAGGTAGTTCAGAGCAAGTAGATTGGTTAATACAAAGATGATGGACCTATGTCTCATTCAGAGAAAATGGTGGTTGTGTGAATTGGGGTCAAGCTTTAAGGTTTAAAGGAGCTGTACTCCACTGGAAAGATTGTGCCTTTGGCATACAATAGGAACAGACAATGTGGGAGGACGTGGATAGATAGATTTGGATGGAAAGGGATTCCTTCCAGGAATGAAATTTGAACAGTGGTAGGTACACCACAGATTGCAGGGTTTTACTGGGAAACAGAAAGTATTCAGTGGGTATGTGACATGTCAAATATTTGTGCGAGGAGAGGTAAAGTAAAACTAAGCCAAAGCCTCATTATAGAGGCTTTTAAATGTTATTTTTTGTGTGTGCGTCTTGGTGAACCGTTGAAGGTTTTATTAAAAGTGTGAGTGACATGATAGAAATTGTTATTTGGAAATATATTTCAGGGTTTAATGTGTTAAGACAGATCACAGGGCGGACACAGGAAGACAGCTCCTGAAGTCCAAGAATGAGGTACTTAAGTACAGCACTAGGGTAGGGAATAGAAATGAGCAAAGTGATATAAGGGGGGAGAAAGAGAGAGAGAGAGAGAGAGACAGACAGAGAGATAGAGACTGACTGACTCAGTGTTAAACAACAAAGCCGGTCAGTGTAATTATACAATTTTCACCCGGTCATGCCTTCTATGCTAGATTATAAATTTTTTCTTCTTAATTTTGCTGTTATCACTACTTTGCATTAGCTTTAACATTTTGTTTTCTTTCATTTGGAATTCTGTTCCCATGGCACACAAAATGTAGATAATCTGGATTCATCAGTCATACAGTATTGAACTTGATCCCAGTTGGCCTCTGAAAATGGTGATGACATTATGGAGTTTTGTACGATAAGAATAGGAAAGAAGTATCCCTTTTTTCCTTGCTATTGGAATAATAATAATACACTGCATGTCTTCCATAATGCCCTATATATCCACTGTCCTCCCTTTTCCACCTACTTTGGGCCTGGGAAATTAACTGCCTCAATGTCCTTCCTTGCTCTCCATCTTCCTTTAGAGTTCAACAAACTGAAGTTCCCAGTAGGATATCTGAAGGTGGAAGGACTCAGAGGCCAGGAGAATGGGCTGGTTGCATTGGGTAGGTTGCATCCTTTCTCTAAGGAGTCTTTCTGCATAGAGCTTTTTCGGCCAGGTTTTGGTAAGCACTCCCACCACTGCCCTTTAAAGGCTTAGAAATGATAGAATACATCCTGCTTTTACTAGGCCTAGGTTACTTCGTTATTTTGTTAAACACTGCTTACATTTTATAAATAACCCTTTATCAAAACTTTTAAATTACCAGATTGCACATGATGTACATTTCCTTCTGGGACCCTGACAAATACAAAGCGCTCACTTAAGACAGAAGATATTCAACTGGGAGGAGATTGGATTGATGTGGTAATATTAGAGCTCATAGGAGCTTTGAGTCAGGCTTGGAATAGTGCATTCATGGTCTGACTCTTAAAATTCAATGAGACAAAAATTACTGCTTCTCTAGGTCACCTCAGGATAATAGGAGACCACAGCTTCTGAGGGGATTGAGCACAGAACTCTGTCAACTTGTTTTATGAAATTAAAAATTCAATTCAATTGTAATGCCATGGCAGTGAAAACATACAATGAGCCTGGAGCATCTTGTAGTACCTTTAGTAAGGAAGTGTTCAAAGTACAAAAGGATGGGGCATGTCAAAGGGACACAGCAGTCAAAATGAAAGAGCTCCCAGAGGCCAAATCTGTAACAATTTGAGCAACAGAATAAATAATAAATAAATAACAGAGTAGTAGACTATAACCTGAAGTAAAAAATAAATATACATGAACCCATGATGATATAAATAAAAGATTGAATAAATAAATAAATGGGGGAGAAGAGAGTATTTTTCCTTATAGAAGAATAAGATATGATATATGTAGGTACTTCCCTTTTCAGGAAGTAGAGCTTAGTCTCCCTCCCTTGCCTTGAGGGTGGGTGATACTTCAGTTTCTCTAAGCTACTCAGCTCTACAGTTTGATTCTTCACTGAGAACAATGTGATGGATTTTCTAAGGACTAAAAGCATGTTATTCCTGCTAAACTCCAATACCCACAATCTCCCCCAGCCCATAGCCTCATATAATTTGGCTTATACAAATGGCACTTATTATACTGGTAGGAGAAAGAAACAATTGATCCAAATGAGAGTTTTTTTTGTTTTGTTTTTTGTTTTGTTTATTAAAGAAGCCTCCACTCTACATTTTTTTCTAAGAAGGGGAGAACAAACAGTAGTTTTATGTGTTCCATTGATTTCTATAGACAAAGAAAAATGTACTTAATAGTTCATGTGCTAAGATATATTGACTATGATTTCATCCTCTGACTTTAGGAAGGTAAAATGAATGCATCTTTCTGGTCACGGAAATGAGAAAATGTTCCTTCTGCTACTTACCCTCTGGCTGGTTCAAAGGCAAATCATGCATGATCTGGCTGGAGACTCATTGTTTCTAAGGAACCTATGGAGACACAATTTCCCTTTTGCTCTCAAAGAACCATAGGGAATGGTTATCACAAACTTTGTGCAACTGAAAAGAACAATAAATCAACACGAATTTATTGAATACCTGCTTTTTAAAGGCAATTTACTAGATAGCAGTAAATACTTGGGGGGGGGTGATCTATGTTTCTAGTATTACATTATATATTTTAGAGAAAAGAGTCTAGACAAGTTTTATGAAAGCAGAATTTTTTTTTTTTTTGAAATATACATACATATGTATTAAGTAGACAGGTTAAGTATAGATTGATTTGGAAGACAGGTTAAGTATGAATATATGGTATGGCCAAAAGTGTCTGTTTTTATGGACAAAGCCAAGGAGCTATGAGGAGTCATCTTATAGCCCTGGCTGTTTATACCTCTTTAGGGTATGTATAGACTAGCATTAGGAGGCATCACTCTTACTAATAGGAACTTTGAGGGACTTACTTCTAAAGAACATTGATTTCAGAAGGAAACTTGTCAGGTTCTTTTAGATTCAGGAACATAATACTGTAGCAAGCCTAAGCAGAGCAGTGAAAATAAAATGTAGTCTGAACTTCTGATACAACTTCAAAATGATTCAAGTTTGGAGACCATAATTAATGAAAATCGTTTCACATAAAGAAGATAAAATAAATCTTAAGCAAAAGGTTGAATGCAAGATGGCAAAATGTTGAAAAAATTAAAAATTCACAAAAAACTCATGGAATTGTTAAATTACTAGTAATCCTTTCTTGAGATTATTTCTTCCTACATTGTTTTATTTGACTGATAACACATATAACAGACACACTTAGGTATTTTGGATTTCTTCATATATCAGGTCAAACAAAAATTCTTTGGATAAATAGTCACAATTACTCTGAAGACTGGCAACATTTACAAGGAAGCAAGGCAACTAAATAAAATAACCTTAGCTGAAAATCTAGTGTTTTGAAACAAAATAAGTTTATCAATAGAGAAAGAGAAATTGTATTTATCATTAGTCTTCAAAAATGTGGCAACTTTGACAAGTGTCTTTTGTTAAAGGTCCTTCCCTTTTTTTTTTAAATTTTGTTTTTAATGTTTATTTAATTTGAAAGAGAGCAAGTGCACACTAGTGGGGAAGGGGTGGAGAGAGGGAGAGAAAGAATCCCAAGCAGGCTTCACACTGTCAATGTAAAGCTCAATGTGGGCTCCAACCCATGAACGATGTGATCGTGACCTGAGCTGAAATCAAGAGATGGACGCTTAACTGACCTTGCCACCCAAGTGTCCCACAGGTGTCTCTTTTGTATATACTTGTCTCTGTGTCTCTAATACCTTACAAGTACCCTTTCTACTGAAAAATCCTGGTTATCCCTAAGGCTCTGCTCATGTTTTGACTCCCTCATTTTTTTTTTTTAAATCCTCTTGCCTTTTCTGGTATTTTGTATATCCATTCGTTTGACATCTCTCTATTTTTGTTCTGAAACATATTGGTTATCTGTTGTATTTTTGTCTGCCCAGATTTGGCATTTCCCTTTGGAGTGGGAGAGTTATTCCTATCTTCTATAGCAAAAGCCTTGCCTCAGCTATTGAAACTGTAATTTAAAAATCCGTAATTTTAAATTATTTGTTGGATGTTGCAATGACAGAGGAAGTATTCACACATTTTAAGTAGTAGATAATTTAATAATTTAATAATCTAGCAAAGAGTTGGGCTGTGCCAGTGGCTGTTTATGTTTGTTCTTTGATGCCTAACTCATTGACAACCCTTTTCCTTTAAAGAAAGTGAACGTTATCCTCTAGAGGAAAGAAGAACTTGGGAGACAAAATTGATATAGGAAGATGGTTAATGATAGAGACTTGAAGTTGACAGACATAGGATGGAATTGTAGTTCTACTTACTAGTTGTATGAATGTGAATAATTTCCACATTAAATTGACAGTGAACTACCCTTTCATGACTTGCTTCTCTTTAAACCAAATCACGGGGTGCCTGGGTGGCTCAGTCGAAGCATCTGAATTCTGCTCAGGTCATAATCTCATGGTTTGTGTGTTTGAGCTCCATGTCAGGCTCATGCTGATGACTCAGAGCATGGAGCCTGCTTTGGGTTCTGTGTCTCCCTCTCTCTCTGCCCCTCCCCCACTTGTACTCTGTTTCTCTATCTCTCAAAAATAAATTTACAAACCTTTTAAAAAATTTTTTAAAAAAGGAAAAAAACCTCAAATCTCATCAAGTCAATTGATATGAAAAGATCCTCTTGTACTGCAAACTACTGAGGAAAACCATAGGCCTTTTTTTTTAAATCAGGGAAGCATCAGCTATGTAACATCGGAAACATCTTAAAAATCCTGTTGGAATATGACTGCCCTTTTGACAAAAAAAAGTTCTACCCCTTATGGAGGCTCTCACACTTCTCTTGGTTTCCCTCAGTGGAGCTCTTTTTCAAATGGTTGCTTCTCTCTTCTCTTGAATCCTCTGAGTTCATTTTTTGTCCACTCATCTGTGTCTCTCCAATCTAATATAAACCGATTTTTTCTTTCTCTTGACTTCCCAATTCTACCTGGACTTCACCTCAACACTCAGCTCAGTGGAACAAAGCTGAGAGTCAAGCATCCTGTGGAAGGTTTTAAGGCAGCAAAGGAATCAGCCCCTTTAGGAAGAAGAATGGGGAGATGTAAATGCTTGTATATTTTTGTATCCCCTTACATTTAATCTTTTTTTAGTTTTAGTTACCTCATTTATAATGATAATAATAGAAAAAGACACACCTCCTAAGATTGTTATTAGGATTTTAAATGTGATAATGTATATAAAACACTTCATAGTTATCACACACACACACAAAGAATCAACAAATGTTTAATTTTATAATATCTCAGTCAACAGCGTCCACTGACTTGGTGGACATTTCCGGTCATAATATCCTGTTTCTTCTTGGCCTACTAAGATTGTTCCATGGACAAATCCTACTAATTTGATGGAAGCCATCTTCATTCTTTATCGAGAGCTTACTTTTATGTTTCTGGATTCTTGGTTTTTAACTAAAGGACATGTAGAGATTTAGCTCAAATGTTTTCCTAAGCCAAGTAGATGACCATGATTTCTCAAATGAAATGAGTCAAATTCTTTGAACAACGCAGCACAGTTGTGCCTCCCTCCTACAATCTGGGTTTTCTTATAATTACAATTAATTACTTTAATATGAAATAAAAACCTCAAACATGAATTCTTCCTCTTGGAAGGTATGTGAGTTTTGATATTCATTAGCTATGAGATCCTGGGGAGTTATTTAATATTTCATAGTTAATTTTCTATCTTGGATTGCCCTCAAGACTTGTGCATATCTAAGTTGGATACATGGATAAATGCTTCCATTTATAGTTTGCTAGCATGCTTCATTATACCATGCATTCTGATGTATTAACCTAGATTGTGCATCTAAGACAACGTAAATTCTAAGCATTTCTGTCTGTTGATTCAAAGTGGTTAACTCAATAAATATCTGCAGACTCAGTGACCATAGCTTCAGATGTTTTGGTAAGGTGAGCAAAGATTAAGTACACTGAAATATGTAGAAACTCCCAGAATTAACAATACCTTCTTGACATTACACATGTGCCAATGTGAATAGGTAATATATAATAAAAGTTCTATATTTCTTTTTTTCTATTTCAGAAGACAGATTTACTCAAATTTCATGGCTTGTAGAGCTTGACAATTGTACTTGATAGATGATACATTTGATCATATTGCAAATATAGTTTCTCTACACTGATAACCTGAAATGAAATATCATTTCCTTCTAAATGAAAATAACTAAATATATCATTCATTGTAATTACTTAAGTACTTTAATAAGGCATGAAATCTATTATCCAGGTGCTCTAAGAATGAGACTCAAGGTTTAAATTCCCGATAGCCCAATATTTGATTATTTTAAAAACATTGTCTGATTGTAGCTCCAAAAAATATATAACTTGAAATCCTGATTTTTTTTCCATTTGTTGAGATATGGAATGCTGTTGTTTAAATAAAATGTAGCAAGCAAGTGAGAAATCACTCTTAATGTGAGTTAACCTAACAAATGTTGCTTAAATATCTCTTTAATAGTAAGATTAATTTTGCCATTTCTCAAGCAATTGTTCTAGGTAATATTAAACTTTTACATATTAAATGGAAACTCATAATGTTTAGATACATTTATTTCAAATAAACAAAAAGCACTAAGGCCAATGAAAGGAATTCTTGTTCTTTTTTGGCTTTCTGTGTTATTGATACACATTAGAGGTCAATTATATTTTAATTGGAAAAGATATATCAGAGAAGCACAAAAAGTGAGCTGAGTTCAAGCTTCTTTTTATTGCTTAAGTCTTGGTTAAATTACCTAGACTTACAAACCTTATGTACTTTGTCTTAAAATCTTTCAAAATTGGATTTAGTGGTGTCTGAAAATGGGAATAAGACAGTTTTGTCTGTTTTCAGATGCACGTGAGCATCAAATTATCCATGTAATGATTGACTTGATTAATCTGTTCTCCCACCATTAGTCAATTACTTATCTGCCTTCTGTAAATGATATTCTCCATCTCCAAAGATTTTAACTCTATAAACAGTGACCACACATGATATCTCAACACATTGAGCTGTGTGCTGCAAAGCAAATGAAGTGCTGAAAAAGCCCAAATAATAGAAAGTGGCATATAAAAACTCATTAGCAAGTATTTCCTGGCACTGGCTAGGTGTTGACTAGAATATTATTCTAATCAATCCTGGACTTTCAGATGTCACCTTAGGAGAGGAGAATTGTGGCACAGGAAATATATGTTATAATCTCATTTTTGAAAAGTAGATTCTTCTGATTTGAGATATGCGATAATATATACCAAAGTGGTGAGGGAATTGGGTTTTCAGGTAAGCTTACTGGGTTTTGACTCTTAGTTCTGCCTACTGTCTGGCTATTTCATATTGGATAAATTGCTTTAACTTTATAAGGATAAGTTTCCTCATGTGTAGTGTAATGCATATGCCAAAGCTCAAAAGTAATGAAAGAAAGATATTTAGTATTAGTATATAAAGCATTTAATATTACTAAGTAAAATATTTAGTATACTGTACATTGTACATGGGAAAGTTAAAAAAGTAACTATTATTTATGTATTTATACATTATGTATTTATTTATTTAAATGTGATATGTTTTTCCCCTCTAATCTCTTTCTTCTAAGTAAATGTTGCAGGTTGGGCAAGCAGACTCTGACAAAGAGAATAGAGAATGGGAAGTTTAGGGGTGCCTGGGTAGCTCAGTCTGCTAAGCATCTGACTCTTGATTCCTGCTCAGGTCATGAGCTCATGGTTCCTGAGATCAAGCACCATGTCAGGCTCTGCACTGACAGTGGGGAGTCTGCATGGGATTCTCTCTCCTCTTCTCTCTCTGTCCCTCCCTTGCCCCCACTTGCATGTGTGCACTCTCAAAATAAATAAACTTTAAAAAAAAGTAAGAAGTTTATTAGGAAGTACAGTTAGAATCAATACCTATATAGGAAAGGGACAGAAATAGGACAGGGCTGTGGGAGAGACTGGGTAGCAGGGTAGTCACAGCAAGGTTTCAGCCAACCCTATGGAGAGCTCTTCAGTTGGGATGGCCCATCAGAATTGTGTCTTGCTGCGGTGAGAGGCCTGGGTCTCTATTTTCCTATCAACCAAGTCATTGGACATACCATTCCTCAGGAAGGAGGCATGACTTTGAACAACACAGGTAGCATTCCCAGAAGCTGGAAGAATAAGTCTTCCTTAAGCTATGCACAGCATCTATTACAATAGTGTAATTCTTCATAGTGTGTTTTCCCAGTGCTTGTTCAAAAACTAAATGTGTGGGTATTTTTTTCTGTTTTACTTTTAGTGACTGTTGATGCTGTACTTCTTCTAGAATCAATTAAAAAGGTAAGTTTGCTAGTGGCAGACATTACAGAATTCCTGGAATCATTTACACTTTGACAACTTCTTTGCTTCTTGAATGTACTGGGTTTGGATGTGGGCTTACAGTTTTTTGAAGGGAACATATTTGGATAACTATGTGAGTTGTTAGTGTTGAAAGATAAATACTCAACTGAAATGGACTTTGTAAAGTAAAAAAAAAAAAAAAGGCTAGCAGGTAGGTAAAATAATTAAAGAAAGGGATTATCCTCATTCAGTCTGGAAAAGAAACTTTGCTTAGAATCTTAGACCAGAGATTGGTCATCACAGTCATGTGCCAAAATGATAAAAATAGTTTACTTTTGTTTAATAACAAGTGGAAATTTGGCAACAATAAGGTAGGTTGTGTGTTCACAGAGACAAAAATGGGACAAACCAGAAGCCAAATTTTATTCTTTAATATGATTTGGTTGCAGTGTTTTGGCAATATTAAGAGAAAAGAAATTTATTGGCAAGATACTTGTTTAAAAGACTTTGCCATATTCCAACGTGAGTTGGAAAACCAAGACACGGACATTTTTCATGACTCTGTGAAAGGATTTTGTGATCTTTCTCTGTAAAGGACAGCCATTAATGCAATTAACTTTCATGGCTCCTAATGTATTATTTCCTACTTTAAAATTTGAGTTCATCAGGGATGTCTGTGACTGCTGTCTCAGACTCAGTAAGATGCACATTGCTAGATCAAATAATGGTAGACAGTGGGTAGTATCATGTGAGTCTTATGTAGAAGCTCTCTTTTGGTAAATGGTGTGCAAGTGAAGACAATTCCCAGAAGGTTGAGACAGTATCTCAGTAATCATTTATTTTGTTTGAATTAACTATGATTGGCCAAATTGAAACTGTATTCTGCTTATTCTATGTAAGTAAAAATCAAAGGTGTGTGTGTGTGTGTGTGTGTGTGTGTGTGTGTGTGAGAGAGAGAGAGAGAGAGAGAGAGAGAGGGAGAGAGAATATGGAAGTAAGTAACTGAGAGGGAAAAATTTTGATGTTCACTAGAATAAGACAAATTTGCATCTATTTGGAATAATTTAAAACATGTTTCTTTACTAAAACAAGAGAATATAATTTATATGATTATAAAATAATTGGCCCCAATATGTCCAGCCTGAAATGAAAGAAAACCTTGTCTCCAAATAAAAGAATAAAGTGTGAGTATATATTTATGTTGTGTGTGTGTGTGTGCATGTATTCTCATAAATAAATTTTAGTCACAGAATAGCATTGCTTTTTACCTATTCATGTTACAATAGACCTTAGTATTTTTCATTTATTTAGTTGGCAATATATCTGTAGTCTTCATTACTGTGTACCATATTGGGAAAGTAGCTGTGCCATGTTGGTTGAATATAAATACGGACTTATTTTAGAAAAAGAATACCTAAGAATTTGGTAGCTGGCTTAATGTGTTAATGAGAATCCATATCTAAAGTAAAAATATATTTTTACAGCGGCTGTTAAACTTTTTAACCTATAGCAATGCTTCATTTGACTATAAACCTTAGTCCCTACGTAAATTCACACATTTTAGTAGTATCTTTATCTACAGGAAAAAAAATGACAGAATATTTTCTTTAATTAGTAAGTCAATTAGAAATTGATTATAACACTGTAGCCCCAATGCAAGTTTATTGTCACCATTCTGGCTTAGCAAGCTTGTTTGCTTCTTTATATGTTGCAGCAGTTCTTGATTTAATATTTGAAATTAATTTCTGAAATAGCTTTAGACAGGCTAAGCATTCAGCCTGTCGTTTTTCTAAATCTGATAGGATGGAATAATAAGTAGCTGAAATATTCTACAGCTATATTACAGGCTTCAGTGATCACAAGGGCCTATGATTCATTCCCAAAGCAAAGTTTGTTTCCTAATATGTCTGATATATTGCTTTTTATTGGCAATTTTCATATCTGAGTTGGTGACCCTGCCATTTATTTTTATTGTTATTATTCCCTTTTTATGGAGAAGATAAGATAACTAGTTCAAGTCCTCTGGTTGGTCATGTCTAAAGGCAGTTAGTAGTGTTGTTGCCCTCCTCTGCTGGATTCCTTTCATGCCAATCTTTTCTTGGTTACCTGATTTCTGAGCAGATGCTCTTTTCAATTTCATCTCATGTTAATTTTAAGTATTTATTCATCAAGTGTTTCCTTTCTCCAGTCAACTAAGAATAAGTTTTCATATTGCTTTCGTGGCAGCCATTGGATTGTTGACTCTTGAATTACATTTCTGTTTCCTTCAAAGGATTGTTAGCTCAAAGAGGGAAGGAGTTGTGCTTTTATCTTCTCCACAGAACCAGAGTCTGAGAACAGAGCCCAGTATATTCTAAATACCCAGTAGCTTTTGATTGAAGGAGTAAGCAACAGAATATGACTGCATAATTAGGATTTTAGTGAACAGAAATGAAAGGGATAAAGACAGCAGAGACTGAAATGGTATTATTTTTGGTTTGGAGAGTATTGCATAGGAAAAAGTTATCATTTTGGGTACATCAAGGTTTGCTATTATTTCTCTGTCTCTATGGATGAATTTTACTAGGCTATGCATTATGACACATGGAACAGGTAAAGTCACCAGAAGTCAGCATTTTCTGTCCTTTTAATTCTTCAAGAATGGCCATACACATGCATGTTTGATCTAATATTTTCTTCTCTCTTTTCCAAGACCCTTTCCTTTCTCCTGACTGAACTTTTAATTCTATAGTTTGTTTAAGCCGATCTCCATATTATGATGATTCTTTTTTATATCTTTTATTCAGCTTACTGAATCTACTTCTTATCCTCTACTCCTACCCTGTTCTAGCTTTTCTTGCTGTTTTTTTTTTCATTCTTTTAGTTTTAGCAAATGTACAACTCAAGTGTTGTTGCTGAGTAGCTACTCCACATCTCAAGATATGTTTTCAAACAAGGGAGGTCAAGGAGAGGACTCTCAAGACCACATATAATGGTACTATTGTTTCATTTGATGTGTAAGGCCTGCATTCCTGTGAAATAAATCCTATATGTGAATGTTTTTCCAGAATGTCTGAGTGTGTGATCCATGTTGATTAACACAGAACATATATCTTTAGTCCTGACATTTTGTGCTAAACCAGTGTTAATCCTTCAAAAAGTACAGGAATGATCAGAAAATGAGGAATACAAAACCAATTTATATGTACTGTTTGTAGCAACTAATGAACAAGATCTTATATGACCTTCTGAATAGAAGTGAAATGCTCATGAGTATGACCACTGAAGTCAGAACACCTGAGAGCATCTTTCAGCTATGCTTTCTATTTGCTGGTTGACCATTGGCAAGGTGCTTACTTTCCCTGTATCTCATTTGCTTTCATAGGATTATGGAGAAGATCAAATATGTAAATGTATATGAATTTCTTTACTCTTACACAGAAAGTACTCAATTAAATATGAGGTTTTTTTTTATTATTACTATTATTGCTTTTACTATTGCAAAGTGTCCTTGATCTGTTCTCTAGACTTGTTCTTAAGGAAGTTCCTAGACCAACCATAATGGCATTGGTGAAAATTACTCTTGTAATTCCAAAGACAAATTCCAAACTATAGTTTAACAACTGTGCTCTCATATTGTTAAAAAATTGATGTTTCTGAAATAAGATATCTTCAGCAAAAGCCAAGATATGAAGTAATTAAAGGAGTTTGTCTTCGTGGCCCAAACTGCTTCAAAAATTTACCTTTTCAGGGTGCCTGGGTGGCTCAGTCCATTAAGCATCTGACTTTGGTTCAGGTCATAACTCATGGTTCATGGGTTTGTGCCCTGTGTCAGGCTCTGAGCTGTTAGCACAGCCTGCTTCAAATTCTGTATCTACCTCTCTCTGCAGCTCCACTTGTGCTCTCTCTCAAAAATAAATAAATAAATATTTTAAAAACAATGACCTATAAAAATTGTTATAAAAATTACCTTTTCAACAAAAGGAATTTGTTTTTCTGTTCCTTGGATATAATTGGTAATTTTAGCAGATGAATATCCCACTTACTCACGCTACCCTAATTTAGTTTAATCCTATGCCATTAAAATTAACACCTCTGTAACAGTTGTAAAGCCCATTAATTCCAAGGAGGACCCCAACACTGGTGATCTCTATCCTTGCCTCTACTTGTGAGGATGAAATCTGTAGTCTGTAAGTCAGTTTTCTAGGCATGAATACACTGGAAGAAGAGGTCCAAGCACTGGTGAGATTACTCTTTTATGTACAGTCTATGTAGCATTCATTCCATTCTTCCTCATACAGTAACAGCTTTGTTTAGGGTGGGATTGATTATACTTCTTTTTTTTTTCTCATGTTTATTTATTTTTGAGAGAGACAGAGACAGAATGCGAGCGGGTTAGGGGCAGAGAGAGAGGGAGACACAGAATCCTAAGCAGGCTCCAGGCTCTGAGCTGTCAGCACAGAGCCCCACACGGGGCTCGAACTCAGGAGCTGTGAGATCATGACCGGAACTGAAGTCAGACGTTCAACCAACTGAGACACCCAGGTGCCCTGATTATACTTCTAACATAACTGATAGGCTTCTAGTTATTTAAGTCAATCAATATTGTCCTATTCACGTTTATACAATGTTTCAGACAACCCAGGTCTGAGCCCATCAGAACATGACACTCCTCTCAACACAGGAATCTATTTAGAATTGTTTCAACTAATAGGAAAGTTAGATATTTATTCAGTGATCTTGAGATGATATTCTTTCTCCTACTGAATGAGAATGTGGCAACTGCTGGCATCCACACAAGGACTCAGAGGGGAGCCAACTTTAGAATGAATCCATCTCTATTTATGGTAAAACTAAGTCTGAAAAAACTGGATCCTTGATGACCTTCTTGAACTACTAGACCTTCAAGTTTTATAAGCCAATGATTTCCCTTTATTGTTTAAGTCACTTGGAATGAGTATTTCCTTTATAACCCAAGCAGTCAAACTGATATGCTTTCTATGGGTGATGTGTGTATAAACTCATCACTCAAGACCACTGCACAGTCACTATTCTATAAGTCAGAAAACTAAATGACAAGAGAATGCCCCCTACTTTAGAAACTCTTGTGCCTGAGAACTTAGAAGGTATTTTTACTACTACAATAGCTAACTAGCATAACTTTGTTTAGCAACTGGCCTGTGAATATACAGAGAATTGTTTGAATGAGAACCAGAGACATTTTGAGACAAGCCCAAGGTCCTCAAAGTCATGCTAAATCAAGACAGCCTGGGGGCGCCTGGGTGGCGCAGTCGGTTAAGCGACTTCAGCTCAGGTCACGATCTCGTGGTCCGTGAGTTCGAGCCCCGCGTCGGGCTCTGGGCTGATGGCTCAGAGCCTGGAGCCTGCTTACGATTCTGTGTCTCCCTCTCTCTCTGCCCCTCCCCCGTTCATGCTCTGTCTCTCTCTGTCTCAAAAATAAATAAACGTTAAAAAAAAAAAAAAAATTAAAAAAAAAAAAAAAAGACAGCCTGGGATATGTCCCAGTCAGGTAAAATGTCCTCCAAATACAGAAACTTTGCAACAACACCACATTTCTAGGACTCAAGTCTATTTTAGAATCGTAAATTTGGTTCACAGGGACTATTTGTGGCACATAAAACCAGGCATAGTAAACTATCTCTGCTCAAGGCCCTCTGCTGGCCTTCTTCACTCAAAGAAAGCAGTAGCCCTTTAAATTATCTGTAGGGGCACCTGGGTGGCTTAGTCGGTTAAGCGTCCGACTTCAGATCAGGTCATGATCTCACAGTTGTGAGTTCAAGCCCCGTGTGGGGCTCTGTGCTGACAGCTTAGACCCTGGAGCCTTCTTTGGATTCTGTGTCTACCTCTCTCCCTTCCCCCTGCCCTGCTCACATCCTGTCTCTGTCTCTCAAAAAGTGAATAAAGGTTAAAAAAAATGATCTGTAAAATACTACATAATCTAGTCCTCATTTAAATCTCTAAATTCATCTGCCAGCACTCCTCCCCTTATTCCTTACCTCCAATCTTGGTGGCCACTTTTCTTTTCTAGCAACACTGCTGCATATCCTTTGCACTGGTTGCTCCTCTACCTAGAAGGTCCTTCCCACCAAGGATCTTAACTGATTGTCTCTTAACTCTCTGCCGATGTCATTTTCACATTCACTTTTCCTTGGCTAATTCTTAAAAAGAGCAAATACTTCACGTACCACCCCCCAGCCTCCCTCTCCACCATACATACGCCATCCTCTTCATGTTTCTGATTTATACCATCCCTAGTGCTTAGTATCTAACATAGACATTTTTAAATTAATGGTCTTGTTTATTGTTTATTTCCTCGTTAAAATATGATTTCCATGGTACAAAAGTGAAGATGGTATTGGATTTACTTACCCTCACTTACTCAACAACTATAAAATTGGACAGAATATCTGAACAGTGGACTTCAAGCATTGGATAACAGGCAGCACAAGATGGTGAAAGAAAGAAAACATGTGATATGAGCGTAATGTTTTACCCTGCTTTCTGTGTGGGACACTTCCCTACACAGTATAAGGAGTTGGAGCCCTCGAGTGGAAAGTGCAATCAGGGGATGCTGAGTTAGCTGAGACTTGCAGGCAAGGTACTAAAAAGCGGAGAACTTGTAAGAAATGGACTAAAAGGCCAGTAAAATAAAAAGAAAGAAAGACTCATTGTGTCTCTAAGAACGAAGTTCTGTTGAACTCTAAGAACGATGGCTGAATTCTCAGTAGCAATGGTGGAAGCCAGGAGATAAAGAAACCTCATTATTAAAGTACAAAAGAAGAGAGAGAGGAGAGAAAAGAAAAAAAGATTAAGCTAGAATTCTGTATCCAATGAAGATATGCTTCATAAATAAGACCCAATTAAGGGTATTTTCAAATAAAACCAACAGCTGACAAATAGACATTGTTTAGAAGTATATATATGGAATTGAAGCCAGGACAGATTATACATTTGCCCTCTGTAATATAAAAGACTCACTAAGTCTCAGTCTATTTCAAAATAAAAATTTGTAGAATGTTTTGAACAAAAATTATTGGAAATCAAGGAAATAAGGTATCTCAAAAAATTCCCGAATATTTTGAAATTAACATAATTCAAAATAGCTCAGGGGTCAAAGAATAATTTGTAAAAAAATTAGAAAATAATTCTAAAGTTGGTGACACAATGTATCTAAATTTATGTGATGTAGCTAAAGCAGTGTATAAAGAAAAATTCATAAATTTAAATACATACAATCAAAAAGTATAAAGGCTGAAAATCAATGATCTGGAGTTATATTTCGAGGAACCAAAAAATTAAAAGCAGTTTAGATCCAAATTAGACAAAAAAGATATAGTAAGGATAAGATTAGAAATAAATGAAATATAAAATAAAAAATAGAGAAAAGTAAATCCCAGAACTAATTATAAGAAAAGATGAATAATGCTGACAAAACTTATCATCAGCAAGATTAAGACAAAAAGAGAGAAAACACTAAAGGTCCTATGGACAATGAAAATTATAGGTAAATATTGTAAACAACTTAATGTTAATAGATTTGACAATTTTACTCTATAGAATGATTCTTTGGAAAACACAACTATCCAAACTGGCAAAAAGCTACACATATAATCTATTAAACAGGAGTTGAATATTATTAAAATACACACAAAGAAAACTACAGGTCCTGTTGGTTTCACTAGTGAATTCCACCAAATATTTAAAGAAGTATCAATTATGCACAAACTTTCAGAAAATGGAAAGCAGATACTTCTGATTATTTATAAAGTTAAGATAACTTTATGCAAGTTTCTTGCTTTTTCCATACCTTGTTTTTCTTAATCAGAAAATGGAACATTGGTATCTCACAGAATTCTTGGGAAGATCAAAGAAATAGCATGTACACTATGATTGTCATATATTTCTGGGACATGGTGCCGTTTAATTTGAATTGTTTTCTGCAAGTCTATTTCAGAGGGAAGAATGAGATATAGGGAAACAGTATCCATATTATAGCTTTTCTTTCAAAATTCTGGTAGACATTTGACAACTGAATACAATTTTTTTTTGTACATTCAGGATAGCTCTGTTCTCTTTAGAAACACTAAGAAAAATGTTTTACAAAAATTTTGCTATCTACAGTTTCTTTTCTATAACTATGAAGAAGCATCTTTTTCTAACCTGTCTTTGCTTGCTTCTTTCAAGAATATATTTAATTATATTAATTTTTCCTTAAGATATTGATGTTTGGTTTGTAGTCATTCAGGCTCCTACTGATTTTACTTCTGGTCAGGTTTTCATTCATGGTTTTACTCCTGTTATGATTAACATAAATAGTTCAGAGGTTGTAGCATATGTAGTTCCTAGATTTTCTTTACTGTTCTTTCTTCTCTCATATATCGATAGAAGGAGTAGCTCTTGTGTAAATCACAATGTGCTTTTGCTTGGTTTGTATTTTTCTTAATTATTTTTAATCGCTTTTGAGCTGGGACAAACACACTCATGTACCTACATGGAGAGAGAGAAACTTTAAAGTTCCAGCAATTTTATATTGACACATGGGAAACACTAGGATTCCAAATTACATGCAAAATACCTACTACTGCTGAAATTCTTTGAATATAGGTATAGTGAACTCATTCCAGAACAGTAGACTCTATAGCTGGCTTCTCCTCTCTACACTAACAAAGAAAAATTGAATACACACACACACACACACACACACACACACACACACACACACACACACATATAAATTCAGTTTGTCTGTGTCTTACTTAAGTTATATTTTTACAGACATGATGGTTTCCTTGGTAATTTTCTCCAAGTTTCCTGAAATCTCAAAAGCATTGAAAAGAGATATTAACATTTGTTTCTTCCATAGGTGGGGGATGGGGGGAAACTGTATGGCTTAAATAAGTTGTGTCTCTCTAAGATTGATATTATTGCCTTGTTTGCTAATAATTTTTTTCATGAGGTTATGTGGAAGGGACAATGAACCTGAAATTTCACCAAAATTGAGAGAAGGTAGCCAGTAATGTGCCTTTTCATATTTGATTTCATCTTCAAAATACAACTTAAAGACATGTTATTGACAACTTTATAGCAGAAGAAAGGAGTACAGAGAAGTCAGTCCACTTACTTAAAATCACACAGCCTTAAAGGGCAGGATCAGGGTTCAATGTCAGGCCTTTTGACTTTGGAGTTTATAATTTTTTCCTTTAAATCACTACTTGTTTGAAGGACTTTGAACAAATGATACTGTATTGTAGTAAACCCAGCAATAACACTTTGTTTCATGCTGTGTCAAATGACTATATTTGTGATATATAAAACAACATGACATACTGTCATATAGTCATTTTAAAATATTTTTAAAGCCACCACAAAATTACTTTTCATAATTTCCATTGTGAATAAGGGCAACAGAGTTAACTCTTGAAGTGTTAAATTATATGTGTACCCATGCTGTGTGTATATTCATGTAAAATCTATTTTATGTAAAATAGATAATATGTACATCTAATACTTTTCAAATGCCATTGTTTTTAGTAGATTGAACTGTCATCTGCAAAAACTCTTACTCCAGTATCACAAACAGCTACACTATGTTTTTCTGACAAGCTGTATTTTTATTTTATGCTTCATTCTTGAAGCTTCAAAAATTGATACCAATTCTTTTCAAGACAATATGTTCAACACAGTGGGGCAAACATTACTTTTTCTTGTAGTACAGAGTAGAAGAATTCCAAGTGATAGAGTTCTAATATAAACTTTATCTCCACTCATAACTCAGAAGCATGTAGAATACCTTGATAGTTGTGCAACCTTATTAGATTTCAGTCTTAAATTATTATGCTATATATCCATGAATGCATTTATATTTGGGAAGTACATTCTCCTGTTTATCATTCAAGTTTTTAAATATTTCATTTCTACTTCAAGTCTCTTGAAGAAGTCTCTCTTAATTTTGTATATGTATGTATACATACATGTACACATACAAGTAATTATCATCTTGGACAAAGCAGTGTTTTATGGAAGTTTTAACTATTTTTTTAACTACTTTTCACTCTAGCTACCTGGAAAAAATCATCTATGGCTTTACTTTTGTTCCTCAGTCTAATCTTATGTAATGCTAATAACCCAAATGCAAACTGAAAAATCTCTGAATAATAAATAACGAACATAAGTAGAGACTACAGGAAATTAAAAATGGGTACTTATGAAAATGTACATTATTTTTTCATTAACATCTCTGTATACATTAAACAAATGTATAGCCATCCATACATTTATATTATATATACATGTACATATTAGCTATGAAGGCTAATATTTATGAAGCAGTTACTATGTCACTGATAAAATTCAGACTATGTGGAGCCAGAAGCTTGTATAATTGGAAGAATTTCAATAAGAAAATAATACATAACAGCAAATGAAAACTAAAGTATGGAAGTGAATATTTACTTATAATACAAAAGTAAATCATTAGCAGTTACACAATTTTAAAAATTGAACAAATATACAAGTTGCCTAATCCAGAAAAAAATAATACATTTATTAAACTTCTCCATAATTCTATTTTTATGGTTACATGTTATTTGAGCATCTCTTCACATAGTACTGGTTTTGTAGGGACGCCTGGGTGGCTCAGTGGTTAAGCATCCCACTCTTGACTAAGGTTCGGGTCATGATCTCACTGTTCAAGAGATTAAACCCATACTGGGCTCTACACAGTGTGGAGGCTGCTTAGATTCTCTCTCTCTCCTCTCTCTGCCTCTTCCCCAGCTTACTCTTTCTCTCTCTCTCTCTTTCAAAATACATAAATAAACATTAAAAACATGATTTTGTCATTTGTTTTTTAGTTACAAAGATAAGTCAGTCTCTCCACTGTCTGGGTAGATTATTATTATTATTTAATGGATAGTTTTGAAGAGATTCAGCCTCACATTTTTTTCTGTGGTAATGCCATGTAACTTTTTGGATTGTTGTCAAATTTGGAAAAGCTTTTTCAAGTTTCTTTCATATGTTACTGTAAGATTTTAGAGTATATTAGTTACTCTTTTGCAGTGACTCGTCTTCAATACTTTGAATTGACAATATTCATTAAACAATTTATCATCCAATGTCTCCTCATTCTAGGGGCTTATAATGAATATGTTATCTTTGTCAGTGTCAGTATTTTATGTCAAATCAGTAAAAAATTTAAATGTTCTCCAATGTGAAAAACCTTTATTAGACTATTTGAGTAAGTCAAGACTATATTACTTTATTCAAATGTATCTTCCACTTAATAAATCACTAATTTCAAAATGTTCTAAAAAAATATTGCACTTCACTTCTCATTGCTTGAATAATTTCTCCTGATTTCATATAACACATGCAGAAATCATTTTATTGTATAGTTCACTTATAATTTTATATCCTGCTTTGTTAAGTGTATTTCTGACAGGAAAAAAAAAATCCATTTTGACATAGCGTCTAAAATTTGAATTCTCTGCTTATTGTACATGTTTCATCATTGGAAGAATTATTCACTGATTTGCTTCTGGCTAATACATTTCAATTTTCATTTTTCCTCCACTCTCCACATGCTTCTGTTGCAGATGCCAGAGGATATTTTCCTTATTGGGACTCAACCTCTGGCCCTACTTCTTTAGGTCAAAATGCTGGGTTAGATTTCAGAGTGATCAGTACCAAGAGTTTTCCTTGAAGCTGTTTCCATATTTCCGTGACAAATATATCTACCATGACTTCTGTGACTAGTAATATCACTCTATAGAAAACAACTACAGATCACAAGAGAATATCCTATGGAAACCAAGCACATTAATTAATAATCTCAACAGCCTTCTATCAAAATCTCCTAAAAAGTAGTTGTCACTCTAATACTTATCATAAAAAAGGGAAAGAATAATGCAGGAGAAGACAGTGTGTGAAAAGCTATTGGTCTTCATTAACTGTAGGGAAAATTTATTTAAATATGTTTTTCCAAAAATCATGGTCATTGGAGCACATTGCAGGGACTCTTTAAAGGACTTGGTGCATACTTATTTTCATGTTAATATTACCCCTGGTGCTAAGTATTTCACATAGATTATTTGATCCAAGAATAATACAATTTTTTTTAGGTATACACCATTTTAGCTTCATTTTACAGAGAACAAAACAAAGAAAGGGATTGAGATTATAGCTAAAACCCAGGCAATCTGAGTCAGAAGTTTGACTTCTTATCCCACTGAGGCATTTTTACTTAGATAGGGAAAAACGACTTCAGAACATGCCAGTGTCTAAGATGGGTCTTGCAACTGATCAACTTACCTAGTGATTGTGTTAAGATTTATTTAGATTTCTATTCTCTTCACTCACACAAAATTGAATGGTGTATAAACGCTGACTTGGTCTTATCCTAGAGCATCCTTTTATCACTAGCAGGGATAAGATTCAGAAAAGTGATAGAAACAAAGCTAACTCAGTGACTAACAGAACAAATGTTAAGATGCATTTTGGCATATATAACAATGAAAATAAAAGAATTACAGCTACATGCATGGCCATCTAATGAAGACAATATTCATCATTAAAAAACAAGTTGAAGTTTGTACACAGTATGATTCTACTCATACAAAGTTCAAAATTGTGTGTGTGTGTGTGTGTGTGTGTGTGTGTGTGTGTGTGTGTGAAGCACCTGAGAAAATGAAAGTGATAATCACAAAATTCAGGATAGTGGTCACCATAGGTGGTGTGATTGGTGGAGTCAGGAGAAGAGAACCACAGAAGGGCACAAGGGAAACCATGGGAGGTATTGGTGATGTCTATTTTATTGTCCTTTGTTATGCCTTAGAAATATATTTTAAATCTCTTAGCTATTAAATATTTAATTAAAGCAATCAATACATTTCAATGGGATATGAAATAACCAGGTAGGTAATGAAATAATTTCAAGCGGGGAATGACCAAGCCAAAGAACTGTAGACAGGAATGGAAGAATTAGATAAAATTAGAGGCTTGAAAGAAAGTGTTCAAGCTGGGCATTGTTATTCTGAGGATGGCTTCATGTACAAGCACATCTAAATGTAGGTCAGAATTTGAGAGAGTGGACTCATTAAAAAGGCCGAGTGAGGTAAAAATATCAATGGCCAGTGTCCCAAATGAGTCAAATATCCTTACTACAGAATGAAATAAGAATGGCTCAAAGATTAGTACTGTCTGAGTGGCAATGTTGGAGAGAAATCTTGGGAGCTAGAGGGCTGATATTGCAATGTGTGGCAGCATTTTAGTCATTTTTAGCAGATATATATCAAAGTTATACTGTAGGCAAGAAATTGTGCCAGGTCCTGTACTAAGATTTTGAGGAAACAGCCACATGGACCTGTGATTGTTAAGAGCATGAACTCTGTTGCCTTTCAGGAGATATGCTTCCTAGGAGGTGGAGAACAAAATCAAAACTCAGTTTCTGAAATACCGGGTCAGGTAAATCCAGTTTGGCCAGAGTGAGTTATGGGCTAGAGATCCCAATTGCCTAAGAGCTGTTACTTAAGACCTCAGCAGTTGAGGACTTGGGATTGAAGCTGGAATTCTAGGCATTAGTGAAGCAGAGTAAGGTTAGAGAAAGGAACAGCAGCAAAATTATAATTGAAGAAGGGAAACTTCAATATTGAGTTGGTAAACAGAAGACTGAAGGATGATTTCCTCTAGGGTTAAAACAAAGTAGAATAGGTCATCATAAAAGACATGTAGGAATAAAAAGATTTTCTTTGCAGAAATTAATTCCTCATGCATATTCATATGTGGATGTGTGTGTTGTGTAGTAATGAGAGTAAGGATAATGTAAGGAGTAAGGAGGGTAGAGAGAATATTAAGAGTGGGTTGAAACCCATTTGGTTTAAAAAAAGATAAAACTTTGAATTTAAGTTTAGAGAATCAACTTTAGAGGTATTAGAAGTCAAAGATTCGTTTAACAGTACTTCATGCAAAATGAGCCAGATATTTTAAGTGAATTGCAAGTTTGAAACCGTATTTTATTCAAAAACCAGTGAGATCAGGTCCCCAGTGTCAGTGGTCACATTTGCCTCTGTGATTCTATAGATTTTTCTCCTTATGACTGTTAAAATAGGATCCCTTTTTATGTTGTTAATATATTAAATTTTCATCTGTTTCAGTGGTCTGTGAGACAATATAGTAATCTAGCATAGTTTCTGGTGCATAATGTGCTAATATTTTATTTGTACTTTCTTGTCTACTTTCCATTTTTCTCTTTTTTTTAATTTTTGTTTAAATTCCAGTTAGTTAACATAACTGTAATATTACTTTCAGGTGTACAATATAGTGAGTGATTCAACACTTCCATACAACACCTGCTGCTCTCCATCTTTCTCTGTCTTGCTCTGTGCCCAGCGAGGTTGATCTTTATGGCCTGCATCAATAAGCATTCTGCTTCTGGCATCTGGTTGCATTTGACTAACAAGTGGTTCAAAGGCAGGGTGATAGTGTGAATAGGGCATTTCATTGCATAACTCCCTCCAGCTGGGCCACTTTGGTCTCTACAAAAGGCCATGGCTCTGCCAAGGAATCCTCCTATAACTACGTCCACTGGGTGACAGTAAACACTCCCTCTCTTGCCAGTTCAGGCCTAAGGGAGGTGGTAGGTCTTCTCACTACAAGACCCAGAGTTCTTGACCCATTCTTCTGGGTTATCCATAACTCTGCCCACATTTTGTAATGGTCCCTTGAATAAACTCCTCAGTTACATGCTTGAGTGATATTTATTTTTTCCAGAACCCTATTTGGTAC
Source organism: Panthera tigris (assembly GCF_018350195.1). Taxonomy (NCBI): domain Eukaryota; kingdom Metazoa; phylum Chordata; class Mammalia; order Carnivora; family Felidae; genus Panthera; species Panthera tigris. The sequence continues at coordinate 59,903,509 of NC_056667.1, forward strand.
ACAAAGTACAGAGAAGTTATTATCTAAATAAATTTTGCTTTTCAGATTGAATGAGATGCACTCCCTCTTTATCTGCATTGGTTAACCCCACCTAAGATAATTATTATGTTCTAGGGATTAATTTCAACAGGAAAGATATGTAGCATGGTGGATAAAAGCATAAATCCCAGGGCTCCTGACTGACACACCAAAAGTACAGACAGAATTTTACTTACTTTTATTTATATCCCCTCAGTAGAAGGCAAAATATTTTTAGTGATTATAATTATCCAGTGATAAAATAGCAACTTTTTGATGTAATGTACATCTTTCCACTGGAAATGTGCAAGCAGAGGCCCAATCACAATTGTTAGAGATGTCTGAGGAATATTCCCATTTTATTTTATTTTTTCCCCATTTTAGATACAAGGTGAACTTTGTGAGTTCTCAGATCTCTTATTACTCTTCTTTTCCTTTTTATTTTTTGGGGGATCATTTGTAAGTTTCTAGAACAGATTGCCAAAATGTAGGAACATGTTCTTAGTAATCCTAATCATGACCTGATATAAATTGAAACTTTTGAGCATATACCTCTAATTTCCAGGGTACAAATCTGCAAGTTAGGGATAGTACAATATCTCATTCTTTTTCATACTATTTTTATTCTTTAAAAAAACCTTAATAGACTATCACATTTTATTAGAAGAACATAAACACCAAAATACTTAGAACTCTTCAGGTATTAAAGGAGAAGGAAAAGAAGAAATATGATGTTTATATGTGTGTATGTGTGTGTGTATCTATATATATATATATATATATAGATACACACACATATATATACTTATATATACATCTCAGATGCATAGTGATTTTATTAATTTAGATTTTAATTATATACAGTTTTTTTCTTTAAAATGTGGCCTTGTATCCAATTTTTTAAACTCCATATGCCAAATCCAAGATGCATAGAATGCAGCATATGTTCTGAGCAAGTATATTTCTAACCTAATGATTTAGGAAGGAAACTTGCTTTCTCATGCTGTCAAAAGAAGCATTTTTTTTCTGGCCTTATGAAGTGAATTTATGCAAGAATCCAGTATCACCTAAGTCACTGGGGCATGCTGCCATCAAGTTGAAAATCATATTTTACACAATAGTGCTTTCTCTCAAACAAGGAGAAAACAATGAGCTCACCTAACATCATGGGGAGAGTCTTAAGAAATGCTATCAGTGAAAGAGATCAGGGTCGGCCTAGTTGTAGTTATAAAACCTATCACCTCTTAACCATCCCAAGTGTCAAAAATCAAGAGAAAGTAGATGGCTTTACCTCTAGAGCTATGATGAACTTTTACACAGTATGGTTCTCTTTGCCTTTATGAAACCCACGTCTGAGATAGCTGGAATTGCAATCTTTTTAAACTAAAGTATCTCCTTTCATTATTTAACTCAAAGGCCCTGAAAAGACAGTCTTGTGTGATATGTTCTCTGTGAGTGCTAATTTATGATTGGCGCTCTGATGGAAAGCTGTCAGGTGGCCTTCTTTCTCCCTACTTTGTCTACGTTGATTTATTGGTGGGAGGAAGATGCAATTGCGGTGGCAACTTTTTCCATTTAGGCTTCACAGGTACAGGGCACACGATTTCCAGTGATTAAACAGAATGTACCTGACAGACTGCTGGCCGGCGGGCTTTCATTACTGAATCATGGAGAGGAGATGACACCATATTTAATGGCATTGGCTTTTTCTTTCCTGGATATTTAGGTCACGAGGTGAGTACAATTTTGCAGCTCCAACCTTATCCCCATTTGAACATGCGGAAATCTTCTAATTTGACGCCCCAAATGACACGCCTTGATTGGCAGCTTTAGTTTCAGAGTGATGGATAATCAAAACGAGTGGTCCCCGACAAGTCAACTGTGCTGGAATAGATATGCAGGAAAAGCTTCAAGTACTTGTCCAGCTCTGCCTCATGCTTGCTGGGAATAAATATTGTGTTTAATTATTTTTCACAGAAGAAAATGGGTCAGACAGATTTTAGCACATGGTCAACTAGGGTGGGCTTAACAATAGACCTTCTGTCCATCCCTATCTCTCAATCCATTTGTGTTTCTGCCTAAGTGCTTTTAGTTACTGGCAGAGCCAAAAAGGTCTTGGTCTAAGATGAAGAGAGGCAGAATTTAGGGGCACATGTCTATGGCAATTTAATTTGACTTGAGTTTAGTCAATGTAATATGAACAAAGATCGCAGGAAATGAATTCAAGGAAAGTGATCTCTGAGTTCCTGTCGCTGCCTTCACCTCCATTGCTCAATAAACCTACACTACAAAACTTTAGATATATAACTTTAAGGTGCTTTGCTTGATAATTAGAATTAACATTTTTGACTACTTGTAGCTGATCAAGGATTTTCTCAGGCAGCTAGTAACAGAGATTCTAGGCAAGTAGGCCTTTTTCTTCTTTACAACAGAGTAGGAATTTTGGAAGGTGATTGAATTAGGGGCACCTGGGTGGCTCAGTCGGTTGAGCATCAGACTTCGGCTCAGGTTATGATCTCACAGTTGGTGGGTTGGAGCCCCGCATTGGACTCTGTGATGACAGCTCTGTGCCTGGATCCTGCTTCAGATTCTGTGTCTCCCTCTCTCTCTCTGCTCCTACCCTCCTCATGCTCTGTCTTTTTCTCTCAAAAATGAAGAAACATTTAAAAAATTGTTAAATGCACATGTTTTAGCCATTGTAATTCAACAATATGATTCAACTCAGACTTTCTAGGCATCTGCTATGTGTAAGTTCTCTGCAAGGTATGGAAATAAAGAAAACAATCTTAACTAGATAGAGTTGTTTTTTTCAAAGAGAGGGTTAAAAATTGTAGTACAAAAAGAGAATTCTATTGGTCCTATGCTAAATATATACCCCACATGCTATGTTATCAAAGAGTAGAAAAAATTATTTCTATACATCTACACACCGAGTCTCCTCAAATCATTCTTTTCTGTGAATATCGAGACAAATTCTACAGAGGAAATATAATTTAGCTGAGGCTAGAGAAAAATAAGACTATGTAGGGACATTAAGGTGATTTTAATTTATGGAAGAGTAGCCAGGTCACAATGATTAACTGAAATACTCTGATAGTAATATGCACAATATATATACATACATACACACAATACAAATATAGGTTTATATGAAAATTCTCCTCACATCAATCCATCTGAAGAGGTATATAGTTAAACACCATGGATATTTTCTTCAAAGGACTTAGTCATCTAAGAATAAATATAATTATATTCAGTAGAAGTAATATTTATCATTTCAAATCTAGTTTTCACAAAGGGAAGTAGACATCTGGACAAAGGTAAATGAAACAGTATCTTCAGTGCAAAAATGGGTCCTGGCTTCATGTTTCTAAGTTATATTTAATTAGAACAGGAGAATTAGGGGGATTTATGACTTTCAAAATTAACCTATCTGTTCTTATATCTGTATCTTATATCTGTTGAACGAATAAAGAATAAATTCTTTTGAAACATGCCAGATTTCTATTAAAGCCATGTTCAATCTAAGGCATGGTGTGATTAGTCCCTAGTTAAGTAGCAGGAGAGAAATGCTAAGGATGAAGAAGCTTAACTTAGAGCTAAACTGATAGTTAGGAAAATATCTTTTATACAATGCCCCTTTATCTATTTTAATATTAGCTTAGCTAGACTTCTATAGCACAGAGGACAGAACCAACTATCAGTGCTCAGTGCTCAAAATCTACCCCAAAAGGAGGGTGAAGGATTGGGATGAGAATATTAAGGAACAGAACAATGTTGCCTGGCTTTGGCTCTTAATTAAACAAATTAAAAAAGAAAGAAAATTTGCACCTAACTTTAGGTTAAATACAGAGTAATTTGTGCAGGAGACTATTAGTTTAGATAGCATTTATTTTTAACTTGCTGCCAAGACTTCCCACACTGAATAAAGCTCTTCAAATATAGGCACATACACAAGATTTGAAGAATGAATATGAGACCCAAGAACATATGGGATGAATAACTTGAAAGCAGCCTTACTGAGTTACACACAGAAGTCCAATGAGAGAAGGAGAGAGAGAGAGACAGAGAAGGTCATGGGACATGCAAAGTCCTTGTTATAATAGGGTCACATCATACAGGAAGCTCAGAAACATCACACAGAAGAGACCGGGCAGTAATACACCCACCAATATAAGGTAACCATTCTCAAGGACCAGATGAGTAGTCTCCCTTCCCATGAAGGGACAAATTGGACAAATGTCACATCTAGGGCAGGATAAAAGTCCCAAATAGGACTGTTTTTAACTGAAATGCCTAATAAATGATAATGACTGAGTTTTCCCAGAAGTTACCATTTGACACAGAAATTGAGTTCTATAAAAATGAAGTTTTATATTTTTGCATGGCTGACTTTGTGTTCCTGGGATTCCTGACCCATATTTCCTGAGGCAGAAAATGCTATTACCCAGTAACTCTTCTCCCTTTTGGAGAAACCAAGTTCTTGTGCGTTGATTAAGGATTAGTAAATGTAAGGGTTCTTGCGTGGCTCAGTAGGTTGAGTGCCTGACTCTTGATTTGAGCTCAGGTCATGATCCCAGGACCGTGATTGAGCCTCGTGTCCAGCTCCACACTGAGCATGTAGTCTGCTTGGGAGATTCTCTCTCCCTCTGCCCCTCCCCAGCCCATGCATGCTCTCTCTCAAATATTTTTTAAAAAGATAAGTGATTCTATAAACATTCACGGAGGAATTAAACATTTATTCATATCTACTTATATGACATGAACATTTATTCATATCTACTTATATTGCTACCAAATGTTAGATAGACAGCACTGTTTTTGTATAAAGGATTGACTCTGATTTTTGTTTATTTTTCAAAGTTTTTATTTATTGCTTTTGACAGAAAGGGAGAGGAAAGGGGCAGAGAGACAGGGAGAGAGAAAGAATCCCAAGCAGCCTCCATGTTGTCAGGGCAGAGCCCTACACAGTGCCTGAACTCACAGAACCATGAGATAATGACCTGAGCCGAAATCAAGAGTCACACGCTTAACCTGACTGAGCCACCCAGGCCCCTGATTTTTGTTCATTTTAGTAATTATTTTCAGAGTACAGTTGACTCTTGAACAATATGGGTTTCAAATGTTTGGGTGGACTTTTTTCAATAAATACAGTACAGTACTGTAAATGTATTTTCCTTTTTTATGATATTATTAACATTTTTTTCTAGCTTACTTTAAAAATACAGTATATAATATGTATATGAAATAAAAAATATGTGCTAAGTTGCTCTTTGTGTTTATGCTGTTTATGTTGATAAGGCTGCTCAACTGTAGGCTATTAGAAGTTAAGTCTGGGGAGAGTCAACTTATATAGAGTTTTGACTACATGGGGGTTGGCATCTCAATCCTCACAATGTTCAAGGGTCAACTGTATTTGTTTTGCACTGATACATTCCTAATTAATTCCTAATTAATTCAACAGTATAACTCAGTCTTTCTAAGCATCTACTATGTACTGGTTCTCTGAAAGCATTTAATATGTGCTAGAAACTATGCCAGGTATAAAGGATACAAGGTTATCCTTTATACACTGTATAAAGGATACACTCCAAAACATGACTCTTTTATTATGCAAATGGTATGAATTATAAGAGAGTAAATGAAAATAGAGAGATAGGGCCTTCCTATGTTGGGCTAGTGGGCAAAGGCCTGCTAGGTCGTGCCTTTTATTCTCTGCTGCCACTAATCACATCATTGGCATTCTTCTCTGAGTTCATGGCCTTTTGAGTACATTCTCTGCTCTCAAAACAACTCACCTTGAGCTTGGTCTTCTTGAATGCCATAATAACTTCTAAATGATGTGAGAGTAATGTACATATAAGACAAAGGTTAGTTACAGATTAACTAACTGAATACAAATTAACAAGTTAATTTTAACAAGTATGGTTTTGATTTTTAATCAATGTCCTGAATTCTAATTCTGGCTCCACTCCTCACAAGTCAGGTGTGGTTGACAAATTTATAAAGATGGCACCTGCTGGAGTCCTATCTTTCGGTTATTCAATCAAATAGTAATCTAAGCACTCCTGTGAAATGACTTTGCAGAGGTAATTATATTCTCAGTTCAGTTAATATTAAAATATAAAGATTATCTTTGTAGGCCCGACCCCATCAGGTACATCCTTTACAGCAGGAAGTTTCTCTTACTGGTGGCAAAAGAGGAAGTCAAAGATATTTGAGGCATGAGAAGGATTCAATGTGCCATTGTTGGCTTTGAAAATGGAAATGCCGGGGCGCCTGCGTGGCTCGGTTGAGTGGGCAACTTCGGCTCAGGTCCATGATCTCGCGGTCTATGAGTTCGAGCCCACGTTGGGCTCTGTGCTGGCAGCTAAGAGCCTGGAGCCTGCTTTGAATTCTGTGTCTCCCTCTCTCTCTGCTCCTTCCCTGCTTGTGCTCTATGTCTCTCTGACTCTGAAAAATAAATAAATGTTAAAAAAAATTAAAAAAGAAAATGGAAATGCCAATGAATGTAGCCATGCTAGCAGCTAAAAGCAGTCCCAAGCTCACAGATAGGAAGGAAATAAACAACTTAGCTCTATAAACCTGAGGAACTGAATTCTGCCAACAATTTCAATAAATTTGGAAATGTATTCTTCAACAGAGCCTTCATTTTTTTTTTAAATTTCTTAATGTTTGTTTATTTTTGAGGGACAGAGACAGAGCGTGAGTGAGGGAGGGGCAGAGAGAGAGGGAGACACAGAATCCGAAGCAGATTCCAGGCTCTGAGCTGTCACTGCAGGGCCCGATGCAGGGCTTGAACTCATAAACTGTGAGATCATGACCTGAGACAAAGTCAGAAGCTTAATCGTCTGAGCCACCCAGGTGCCCCCAACAGAACCTTCATATAAGAGCCAAAGGGCAGCCAATATCTTGAGACCAGGAAGAATTCATCCATAGTCTTCTAGGTTTATGACCTATAGAAGTTTGACCTGATAAACAAATGTTTTAAGGCACTAAATTTGTGGTAGTGTGTTATACATCAGTAGAAAATGAGTATGTCAGGAAATCTTACTCTCAACTAAATTAAAGGTGCTGGGAGCCAGCTTCCTCATCTATAAAATGGAGGTCATTCTAGTATGTACAAGTTTATTGTGATACTTGGATAGGTATGGGAAATGCGTAGTAGAGAGTAAAATCTAATGCTGAGGTATCGGTGTTTAAAAAACATCAGCAGCGGGGTGCCTGAGTGGCTCAGTCGGTTGAGCATTGGTGCCTCAATTTCAGCTAAGGTTATGATCTCACAGTTCATGAGATGGAGTCCCATGTAGGACTCTATGCTGACAGCATGGAGTGTGGTAGGGATTCTCTCTCTGCCCCTCCCTTGCTTGTGCTCTCTCTCTGCTCTCTCTCAAAAGAAATAAGCATGAAAAAATTAACAAAAATAAAATAAAAAGCATCAGCAGGACATGAATAGTTTTATTCAGAATCTAGGTTTGGATATGGTTGTTGCTAATTTTCATACTGCATAGTTCTATTTTCCATTCTGTTCCTGTTCTGGTGTCCTTTTGTGCAGTCCTTTAAGATTCCCTGACTCCTTTAGCCTTTCAATTTAGAGTTGCTATTTCTTTAAGTGCCTAATAAATATTTATGTTAAAGGTTTTAATCAACTTTTTGTTTTCTCCTTTAAAAATTTTATAGTATTTTTGTGTCTATTCCTGTTTTTATTTATGTAGTTAAGGACACAGTCTTGTTATCTGCATCTTCAACAGAAAGATTAGGCTTATACAACCATGGATAAATCAGTTTGTCCATAAGAACTCCCATATTTATGCAATGGAATGGACTATCTGCCCTTATATCTTCACATAGAAACGTACCATGCTCACAGCTGGTTTTGTGGGAGCAGACTTTTCTCTGTAAGTGGAGATTAAACTCTTCAAGGGCTTCTGGGCTAGGGATAAAAACAAAAACAAAACAAAACTGTATAAGAGGGATGATGATTACCTGTTATAGGAAGGGCTATTTATTCAAATTGGTATCTTGACTCCATGTGAAAAGTATAACATTTGGCAACCTTGGCAATGTTATTTCATAATTATATTCTATTTATGCCTCACAAAATAGCATACATGTTTTATTATAACTGTTGAATCAATCTGTTTTAGGATAAAATTGGAAATTTATAATAATATGGATAAAGCCATGTTTGGATTGAGCCAAAAGTGTTGATCCTGCTCCTTGAAAAGAAATGAAATGATTCTTAATGTGAATCCCATTCAGGATAGCCAAGTGACTTTATTCTTGTTCATTCAGCAAGTGATTTTATTCATATCTATTATTTCTAGCAATATGAGACTAATTCCACTAATCCAAAAGTATTTTGAAATTATGTGTGCTGAACTTATATCCCAAATATGAATAATATTCTATTTCCAAATCATGCACTGGAAATAATCCTCTAGGGAATGAGGAGCAAATGTTGGACCATTTGTATTTTCTCTGCTTAAATTAATCTTATGTCTATAACTTTAAACTGTCTCTAAATGAGAATAAAATGTCTGATTGTTTGGGGAATGTTAAATCTTTGCCAAAATATTCATATACATTCCCAAATGTCTTTTTATATGTTCAGAATTTTTGTCTGAGGAGACAGAGACACCCCTTCAAAAGCTCTGTGACCTATAGGACTGCTAGACCTTTTGGAGACTGTAAAGTCATACCACAAAGCAGAAACATATCAAGAATGCATAGACAGCTGGTCTGCACTATTTGCCAATTACCGTGTCTGAGATTGCTGTCTGGCCTTCATGTACAGCCTTGCTGTGCCTGATATTATCTTTGATAGTGTGACAGTTTTGAAAAAGTTGGCCTAATCGTCAATTAAATTTCCAACTGTGAGAACTCATTGATTTGATGAACTTATATCATCGGGCTTTATCTCTGATTTATTTCAGATTCTCACTGATTGACAATCATTACTTCCATGTATTATTAAATTCCCTCTGGTTGCAGACTGCTTTCCAATTTGGAGACTCATAACTAACCCACAAAACCTAGGACTCAGGATTCTCTTGGTTGACATTAAATGAGAATTCATGATTATGATGTGACAAACATGAAGACAAAATAGAATAGAAACATTCCTCTTGGAACACTTGTGTAGTTCAATGGAAAAAGGATTTAGTAATCATTTCCTCAACATCACAACACAATATTTCTCTGTGTGGCTGAAACTATGTGGTGATTAGTATTTCTTAGTATTGTTTTAGTAAGTCTGCTTCTGTGTTTTCCTGCTGATGGTTATACAGAGGAAACAAAGCATATGCAAATATATTCAAAATATCAATTGCTGATGACCCTGAAATTGTGAAAGGCAATACTATATTCAATGATTTCAGCATTTCAGCTGCACTGGCTGCTGTGGACCAATGCAGAAGGAATGTCAGCACTAGAGTTCTCCAATTACTGTCCATGTTTCCTACTATAGAGAATGTAAATGGTGGATTAATTACATCTTTGAGAGAAGAATACCTTTTATCTCTTTGTATTGTCCCTTCCAAACTGAGTAGCTGCTTATATTTTAATTTGAATGAAGGAAGCATCTTCGACACCAGAGAAATTTTCTCATTATACAGGAAAATCATAAATAATAAGAAACCCAAAACTCTCTTTGACCATCCCTGATACCATGTAGAACATAGTAACCCTGGATGGTTTCATAAATTACATGCTCACATCACTTCTTTGCTGAAAACTCATTGTCTATGAAATAAAATACTAATTTATTTTAATGACAATAAACCTGTTTTCACAGGTTAGTACAAACCTACCGTATTTCTTTTTCCAGGATCATATCAGCCCTTGCTTCTTTTTCTGATTCATTTATAATTTGCTATCTCCCAACTGCCTCATTTACTCTGGATTGTCTTCCCCATGGCTTTGTTAATGGTGTTCCTTTGATCTGTAGAGTTCCTTCTGACTATCTTTTGCTTCTTCAGGTAATGATCTTAAACTACTATTTCAAGATCAGTCTTAAATACTGTAACCCACCTGAAGCATTCACTAATCTCTGACAGCAAAATTTTCAGGATGACCACATCATTCCTACAGACATCCATCATTGTAATGATTCTGTAAGACATACAATTGTCCATTTCTCTGGCTCATTCATTAGTCTAGAGAGAGAGTTTGTTTGTTTATTTATTTATTTATATATTTATTTATTTAAATGTTTTATTTATTTTTGAGACAGACAGACAGAGTGCGAGCAGGGGAGGGGCAGAGAAAGAGAGAGCCAGAGAATTCAAAGCAGGCTCCAGGCTCTGAGCACAGAGCCAGACTTGGGTCTTGAACCCACGAACTGCAAGATCATGACCTGAGCCAAAGTTGGATGCTTCACCTACTGAATCACCCAGGCACCCCTCTAGAGAGTTCCTTTAGGAACTATGTTTCATTCATATTGTGTATATACCTTTATTAGTATATAAACAGATCCATTCTAACAACAAGACATGAGATCCAAAGGTATAATTACATGAATAATACAGGGGTTTATTTCTCTTGCATGATATAGTCCAGATGGCCAGGTGGCTTTAAGAGCTTTAAATCATTAAGAGACCTAAGGTTTTATTTTCACTTCTTTATTCTGCTGATTCATTGGTTGTGATTTTCATCCACATGGGTGAAAGTGACTTCTATCTTCTTTACATTCTGCAGAAAGAGAAAAGAAGCAGTGCTGGGGAAAGAAGCTTTAGTTTTAGAGGTGACCCAAAGATGCACACAATGTACACACACTAATGTATGCTCACATCTATTAATTCAAATCCCATCTCAAGCCCATACTCAGCTTCAGGATAGGGTAGGAAATGGCAGTCAGATGGTCAGATACCAAATAAAATCCTGAGGTGCTGTGTGGATTTAATTGCTCAAAGGAAGGCCAGGATAATGGATACAGGGCAATGATTAGCAGCCCTTCCCAATGTACTTAAATAGAGTATTTGGCATATAATAGGATGTCAATGATAGTGTTGAGCAGGTAAATGAATGAGTGAGTAAATGGAATTACATATAGAAATTGGCACAAAGGAAACTGAATTTTCTAGATATTTAAAGAAATATTAGCAAATGAGATTCTGTACCTTAGAACATACAATATTTTAGCTGAACATAAATATGATGATGGTTTATTTCAATAGGACTTGTTTTTATCTGCCAAAACTTCATTGGTGCAAAATAAGATCTCTCAAAGCCAAAAGGATTAGTAAAACTAATTTTGTATTGTGTTAAGTGACCTAGTTTTGACACTGTATTGAATATTTCATATTACTGTAAGTGTTTTGTGTTTAGCATTTTGAATGTCATCTTAATTAACTTCAGTGGAAACTGGGAGTTTCTCCATAGACTAAGTAAAGTTAAGAGATAAATCAAAAATATTGAAATTTCTAAAATATGACTAATAATAAATAATTTTCTTCTGAGAATAAATGATCATTTTAAGAACATAATTATGCATTAATTATATACATTGGTTATAATTACCTAAACATATATATATCCATTCTATTATATTACAATTGGAATATAGAGGTTTTGTCATTTAAGGTACTCCTTTAAAATTTCTCACGTTTTTGTCTTGTGAGGAAGTAAATGTAGATAATTAAAGACATTTACTCTTGAAATGATTTATTATTAAATAACTATCAAAACAAATCTACCTGTGATTTACAATATCTGTAAACACTAGATGGAGCTCTATTACTAATGCCAATACTAATACTAATACTAATATATATGTATATGAGTATATGTGTCTTTGAAAACACACACACTTAGGAAGAAACCTATTCTACAGATATTTAAAAATTGAAATGCAAGTATGGAACCTATGTATGATTCGGCATTGTCAATGAAGTACTGTTTCTTCTTAAAGATTACATGAATAGCTGTTTTCGCTATTTTTCCATGCCACTCTTACCTTCCTCAAATCCATGATTGCTTATGTGTGAAACACAAAAATATACAAGTAGGACAGATGAACTTTGCTTTAAATCCCTGGATCATTTTGTTCTTCAAAGTGACCTGTGTGTTTTCAAGACACTGCAGGTGCATTTAAGATATTTGTAAAACAGAGTAGTATATAGGAGTAAAGACTTTTCCTTCATATCCAAAGAAGTTGATTAACTAGGCAACATGCCTATATATTTTGTTACCTAAAACATAATTTAGAACGAGCCACATATCTCCAATTAACCTACAGAAAATTCCAGAATAGAAATTTAATGACTCAAGGTTTTGTTTTGTTTTTCCCATGGCATTGTAGTTAGTATTTTTTCTCCTAAAAGATATTAAAGGATCCTGAACTGTCACCTCTCTCTGGTTTCCGTCTTTGGGATTTTCTATAGTTGTGTTTCATCCACCTAATCAAATAGAAGAATACTGAGACAATTTTTGTGCAGACTCAACTATGGATTATTTATCAAAAAAGAAAACATTTCCTTTGGTTGTCACCCAGTATCTAGTCTTCCTTTTTTAGGTTGTAAAAGATTTTTTGCTAAGTACCTGAGTGTCCAGGTACAGGTCACACTTTCCAACCTTCTTTTGTTAGCTCATAAAACTACATTATTTCTGTGATGTATGCATGATGTGTGCAACTTCCCTTCTGTGACCTTAAAAGAAAGTAGTGTGCCCTCACCTTTTCCAGTTATTTTGCCCACTGGCTTCAATGCAGATATCTAGGCTTAAGCAGAATCCCTGAGTGGCAGAAAGTGATATAATAAGACAGAAGAAACTACAATCCTGACACCATGAATGCACTATACTTAGTTTGAATTGCTTTTAACCAAATGGTAACCTCAGAGAAATAAAATATGGCTTTCTTTAAGTCACTGTTATTTTGAGTTTCTTTTCTGTAACAACCAATCAATGATTATAGTAACAATCAATATTCTAACTATTAAAAGTTCCTTTGTTTTAGAAATGATTCTTAAATAATTTGGTTCTATTTTGTACTAACATTTATTTCAAAATAAAACAGAATCCAGTTAGTGTTGATTATTTACTTTTCTAAGCCCATAGAACAAATGGAGAAGGACAGGAACTCAGAGAACATCTAATTTGATGCCATTTATAGAGGAAGAAGGGTAATTAAAAAAAATAGAATATTGTATATTGTAGTATGGCAATTCTTTTCTTAGCAAGTGAATTAGAGAACAGAATTGGATATCGGAGAGAACATGGTTATTTCTCTTCTCTAACTGGATACTTGAAAACACTAGTCTTCCCATCTGCACATGGAAAATAGGAACTTTTCACAAATTATTTGTGGGGATTAAATGAGATAAGTAAAAACGATAATGTAGAGTTTGGCAAACCATAGGCACTGAAAAATGGAAAGCATAACAGAGTCATCATCATATTCCTCAAAAATTTAAATTATTTCTAAAAATATTAAATTATTTCTGCCAATACTATTCCTTGGAACCAACCCAAGATCACACACAAAAGAAATATTTTGCCAACACGAGGTTCTAAACCAGCTGTAATCTCAGTTCTCTTGAATTGTTTACTCTTAGGAATAATAACAAGTTTTATTGCCTTGGTTTATACATTAAAATTATGATTAAGATTATCCTCAAGGGGCACCTGGGTGGCTCAGTTGGTTGAGTGTCCAACTTCAGCTCAGGTCATGATCTCATGGTCCGTGAGTTCATGCCACGTGTCAGGCTCTGTGCTGACAGCTCAGAGCCTGGAGCTGCCTCAGTCTGTGTCTCCCTCTCTGCCCCTCCCTCACTCACACTGTCTCTTTCTCTCAAAAATAAGTAAACGTTAAAAATAATTAAAAGGATTATCCTCAAGATTTGGCTAGTTTGAGAGACCCAGTTCTTTTCAATTATAGAATTATAACACATTTGTAATAATCCTGTGTTGGAACTCATAGAAATATTTATGTTCTGTTACCTCTTAGTAACCCTAAGTAGATATGTGTTCATAAAAATGAGTAAACAGAAAGCATAAAATAAAATCAACTTGAAGCCTGTGTGGGAGAAAGTGCTGAGACACAAGAATAAAATATATAGATTTAGAGATAAATATTTTCACATGAAATAGGTATTTTGCAAGTAACATAACACATAATATCTTATTAAAATTTAAAGTAAAGAGAAATGGAATCTGAGTGTATGAAGGAAGATTAACCCACATTCAGGAAGCAGGATGGGAGAAGAACTGCATGGAAAGAAGTTCTAAATATCTGTTGAGTCACTGGTTATGCTAAACAACAACAAAACACGTATAAAATCAAAGAATGAACATTGCCATTCTAATTTGAGAAAATAGTGCCTTTATTTTGTAAATAATTAAAAAATAAGAATATCAAGTAGTTTATCATTAGGTAAGGAAAAAATGAAATCAGTTAACTTCCAACCTCCAAAAAAAAAAAAAAAAAAAAGGAAAACCAAAACCCATCTAACCTAAAGAAAGCAAAGTTGATAGAATAATGAATATGAGGGTAGTGACAAATTTGTAATCATAAAAATAGAATCAAGATATTAAGTTCAGTTCTGTATTCTATTATATATCTTTAAAATGAACAAACTACAGGGCGCCTGGGTGGCTCAGTTGGTTAAGCATCTGATTCTTGATTTCTGTTCAGGTCATGATCTAATGGTCAAGTTTGAGCCCCGCATCTGGCTCTGTGCTGATAGTGTGGTGCCTGCTTGGGATTCTCTCTCTCCCTCTCTCTGACCCTCCCCCACTTGTTCTCTCTCTCTCTCTCTCAATAAATAAATTTTAAAATAAAAATGAACAAACTGCAAATCAGATCAAAGGAAAAATATAAAACAACAAAATAAGTGAATAGAGGCTATAATAAAAGTTACTGAGGATGTCGGTAGCATGAACAATATATATTTAGAGTAAAATCTCAAGTTTAACATGGCTCTCAGCTGATTTAACTGTCCCTCCCTGGCACCCTCTATCCTTTTCCCTTGCTCCAGTCCAGCCCTGCAGGCTTGCTAGCTGTTCCTAAACAAGTCAATCACTTTCAGCCTCAGGGACTTTGCATTTTGTTTGCTCTGTCTGGATTGTTTTTCCTTATACATCAACCAGACTAACTTTCTTTGTTCTGGTGTCTGTTCATATTTTATCTTACCAGAGAGGCCTTCTTCAGCTGCTTTATATAAAATAAACCACTTATATGCCTGTCAGTTTCTATTTTCTTTAAACAACTTTATTTTTCCTCGTAATACTTACTGCATACCATGCTATATATTTGCTTATTTTTTGCTGACCCCTCTGTAAAATGTAAGAAACTGCCAGCAGTTGCTTATTGTTTTACTTAACGTTGTTTTCTTAGTATTGAGTATATCAATAAATAAAATAATTGTATGCTTAGCTAACATGGATATTTCACCAAAATAGATGGTTATCTCAAAAAGCATAAATTATCATGCTTGATTCTACAAGAAATAGCAAACCTAAATGTATCAAATCTAAAGAAACATTATGGAAAGTTCAAGACTGAATTTGTGAGGATTAAATGACATAAGTAAAACATTTGCCATAGAGTTTAACAAATCATAGACACTGAAAAAGGTTAAACATCATGGAATCATTATGATTTTCATCCTTTGGTGTGGGGGTGGGGGGGGCACTCCTCACACCCACCTTGCCCCATCCAGGAAAGAATTCATTTACCATAGGCCTCAAAAATCTCTAGGTGCTAGGCATCTAGCTCTATAAGATAGCTTCTATAAACATCTAGGATTTTAACCCCAACTACTTGGCACCCGAATGGTTTGCTTGTCTCCACCAATAGCTTATATCTCGAACAACGCTATTAAAAAAAAAAAAAAGAAGAAAAGATGATTATGTCCAACAGTCCCCAGCCTCATCATCGCTTTCTCTGTGGGACAAGCAGATTGGGAAGCTTTTTGCTTCTGTTGCTGAAATGTGACTGGTAGATTTTCCTTATAGATTCTACTCCGAAACCCACCATTATGAACTTGTGGACACAGGCTATGTTCCATGATATGTGGTAACCTTAATGGCATGTGATCCTTGTCTTCCTCTACCTTAAATGGCAATGTTTTGTACCCTAAAAATAGCATTGATTTAAATTTATGTTAATTAATAATCGATTTTAGAAAATTGACCATGTAGAAAATAAATATGCCAAAATTAATGATCTTTCATACTAGAAAAAGTCAGAATAGAGAATGCTTACTTGATTGCCTCTTTAAAAATTAACTCCATCTAAGTGTATTGCAGAATAAAAGGAATGCATCTCTTCTCTATTTTTAAATTCTGTTAGATTTAATTATTTTTTTAAAAAATCATTCTCACAGCAGACATTTTATTCTAGACAGTGCTTTAAGCCTTTTCCTATAGTCCAGAAATCAATAAAGAGAGCATTTTCTCTCTGTGTTGGTTTATTTACATGTATGAATGTGTGTGTGTGTGTGTGTGTGTGCGCGCGCGTGCGTGCGCACTTTAGCTTGAAGAGAGAGACTGAGATAAATCTTGCTGCCTAATAAACTGTAGGAAAAAAAAATGTGGTCTAACCAAAGGAATATGCTATTTAAATCTCTGCTGAACGTTTTCTTAGACTGGTTTGAGCTGTAACATGTCTGTTGGCAGAAACCTTAGCGCTACATGATTTTGAGTTTCAGATGATGCACCCTCAAGATTCACTGAACAAATTATTTGGTACTTTTTATAGACTAGATGCTTTACTAAGCTTCGTTACATATGCTCTCCTGTTTAATGATACATGCAATGGACCTGGGGAGCTTTGAGGGGAGTCCCTATGAGAGGAATACAACCAACAGAATGTCCTATGGCTAGTTAACAATATCTCTCCCTGTTGCTTTGTTCACATGTTTATTTAGTGCCTACTATGTGGTAGATGTGTGTAGAATCCACGGAGCAACTATGGGAAAGGAGAATGTAGGCAGATGATCAGCAGCCTGGTTTACTGGTACCATTTGTTTGCATATATCATCCTTTCTGATTAACTGGTTGTAAAATATTGTTCTGTTTTTAACTTTTTAAATTCTTATTTATTTTTGAAAGAGAGAGAGAACACAAGTGGGAGAAAGGCAGAAAGAGAGAGGGGGACACAGAATCCTAAGCAGGCTTCAGACTCTGAGCTGTCAGCACAGAGCCTGATGTGGGGCTTGAACTCACAAACCATGAGATCGTGACCTGAGCTGAAGTAGGACGCTTAACCAACTGAGCCACCCAGGTGCCCCGTTAAATATTTTTCAATATTATCTTTGCCACTGAGATCATTAGAAGTAACATCGGAGGTCAACGAGATGACAAATACAACAGAAGTTTGACTTCATATATTCCATATTCAAAGAAGTTTTCCGTTTTAGCATATTTAACTCTATCGTGATGTAGTAAGTCATTTAACCATCAAAGAAACATTTGGTTATGGATTGTTTTCTATAAACAATGCTTGCGGTATTCCAAGAAGAATACTAGTGCTACTAATGCCTTGCTACTGCTGCCACTGCAATTTATACTACCACTACGTTTACTAGTGATAAACTAGTCTTAAAATGCCCTCCAATATATACTTAAAACAAAACCCAAGCTCCTAACTAAACATGGCCTATAAGACTCAGTATGAACCAGTTTCCACTGACTGCTCCCGACTCATCATTCTTTACCCTTCCTGCCGTTTTATTACTCTCAAACCATAGTCAATCCATCTCAGGATTTTTGTACATGCTATTACAGCACTTTGGAATGCTCACCTTCCAGCTCTTTACATGATTAAGTTTTAAATGAGGTGGTAGCTCCTCATGGAGACTTCTATCCAACCTCTAAATATAATAGTGTCTTGTCTCCCCTTCCCCAAAGTCAGCACCTATTTTACCCTTTCACTGCACCCAGAAATTGTCTCTTTTGATATATTTATCAATTTGTTTATAGGTTTATTGTCCATCTCTTTATCATGGAGCTTATATTGCTCTAGGCAAGTGATTTCATCTGCCCCATTCACTGACAGTATGTAGCATATATTACACCTATGTGTTAATGACTTGCTAACATTTATTTAACGTTTATTATTTGATAGGTAAGTACTGAGATACATACTTACATGGACTCTGTCCTATAATTTTCTCAACAACCACATTATTATGGTAACATTATTAATATCAATCTCATTTTTCTGCAGGCTTAGAAACATTAATAAATGCCCAAGTTCACAAAACTAGTATAGTCTGGAGCCAAGAGTGCCTTTCTCCAATACTCTATTGGGATGAAACTGCATTAAAAGTTTCAACCTGGTTGGGCATGAAAAAGGTAGAAAGAGAGTATCTACTTGTGTATATTTGTAGAAATTTAAGGAGGTTTTTGCTATAAATTTTCTAATATGACAATTTCACACAATTTAATTCTCTATTTAATATTAAATGCATGTCAATCATAGCCTCATCTCTGCAAGATCACAGTTATTAATTTGCAGAAATTTTCAAGAGAGTTGAAGGTAAAGAGAGGTATGAGGTATTGTTATTATTCTAATATTTATTATTTAGAACACTCTTCATATTTTGAAGATGAATTCCAGTCATTAATTATTCCCTGTCATGTTGCCGTGGTTACAATTACTCATAGTAACTGAAGCTGTCAGACGCTGCAGGCAGAGCATGAAGAGTATTGGGTCAGATTAACACTGAGTTACACAGAATGAGAGTCTAGTCATCTTCCAATTTAAAGCTCTCTAAATTCTCCTCAAATGGTTTTATTAGAAACATATGGCATAAATAAAATACATGTTTGGGTAATTTCCTTATTAAAGACATTCACTTGAACTTGGTGCCACTTATTCTACACTAGAACATCTTGCTTTTCATAAATAAGCTCATACAGCCACACAAATACTTTGTACTTTACATTCATTTACAATGGGCTTCAATTAGTGTGTTCCTGCTTAGTAAGTAAATATTTGGAACATAGAGTATAAATGACAAAGATGTTACATAATTCCACCATAAGTAACCTGGATATGCAGTGCCAGCAAATTACTCCTAACTTGGGAATAAGTGCCTACTTCCCACCCCCCCACCCCCATGCCACACACACCCAGGGATGTGTGCTGCAAAGCACTTTAAAATCCCCAATGTCTATCAAAAAACTATGCATGTACACCAAGAAGGAAATGAAATTAAAGGAAAACCCATGATAATACTATTCATTTTTATGTATGCTGAGAAGCTTTAACTTCTATTATTTTTTCCCCTTAAGTCCTATTATACCAAGTAAATGCAAGACAGCTGGTTTACAAGTGTTGGGTCAGTCTCCAGTCACCAGCATTATAAAGGAACAGCACTTTGTCTCTAGTTTGTTTTTTGCAAAGTTGATTTATTTATTTATTTTGAGAGAAAGAGTGTGTATGAGCCAGGGGCAGAGAGAGAGAGAGAGAGAGAGAGAGAGAGAGAGAATCCCAAGCAGGCTCTGCACTGTCAGCACAGAGCCTGATGTGAGGCTCCAACCCACGAACCATGAGATCATGACCTGACCCAAAACCAAAAGTTGGATGCTGAACCTACTGAGCCACCCACGTACCCATCTCCATTATTTTTTGTGGGATTATTGTTACTTTATATCTAGGATGTGCTTCTTTTTGTGTCACGGTCATCTCTCATTAGTGATAATAGTGCCGGTACCACTGAGCTTGTAAAGTTGTAAAAATGACAACTCTGGGTTGAGAACTGTATTATACCTCAGTAGGAATTGATAGTACATACACAGTGTGAGAATATTATCTGAAAACATGCTTCAGAAAAAAATACGTTTAGATATCAGGATAGGCAGATTTTAAGACCCTAAGAACTCGGTCATGGTTCCTGGACAAAAATCATGGAGAAGATATTTGATATGGCTGCCCAACCACACAGCATGTGAAAATAAGAGAGACAAAATTATAACCTCTTTTTCCAGGAACAAAACCCTGGGTGCCTGGATAGGAAACTGACTTGAGGTAGAACACTGATCTGGCTGTGTTTCATTCTGATAGTCTTCTTTGGTTGTTAGTGTGAACAGTCTCATTCAAAGTTCATGTAACTTGTTTCATATAAACATTTTACTAAAAATATGAAGTCACTGATGAAAAAACTACATTTCTTTAAAGTCAACAGTCATGACAAAACTGTTGAAAATGCCGGCAAAATTAGCTGGGGGAGATTATGGAACGCCATGTTCTAGCACATCCTTAGACTGAATGGAAGAGTTATTGACTGTCAATAATTCATGGAGAAACTGTGAGGATGGGACCTGGTAATAGAGTAACATTTTGCCAAGGTAAGGTCAAATCTCACCCCTTTGGGTTTGAGCATGCCATTATAGTTTCTGCATCAATCATAGACACCGCATGCTGGAGAAGTAGTCTTTTTGTGTCTGTCTCCTTGTATTTTCTAAGCTGAAAGCATTTCTAGAATCAGGATCAAAATAGGCTCAACTGCTTATCACCTTATGTAGACAGAGCTTATACTACATGCTCCCCTCAATCAACCTATCCTTTTTCTATTTCTCCAATTTTTACCTTCTCATACCCACAAAATACCTTTTCTACCTTTTTTTCTGGAAACTTAGCCTAAAATACTCCAAAGTATAATTACTTTAGGGGTGGTCATGGAGGACTCCTTTCCATGTCTTAAAGAAATTTTAGGCACCCAGGGCAATATCTTCTCCCTTGTTCCTCTCTCCACATTAAAAAAAAGGGGGGGTTCTACATTTGCTTTGAATTCTGTGCCAAGCTATCTCATTTTTTATAACAATCGTATGAGATAGACATTTCTTAATCCTCATCTTACATAAGTAAAATGATACTCAGAGAAATGTAATTCTGAGCCCTAAATTCAAAACCTGGACTTGACTAAGGATCCTATGATGTCAAATCAATGAGAATTTCTATAGTACATGAACATTTTTTACATCAAGAATGATAATTCTATTTTAAAATGATTCTGAAAGGCAGAGCATTCCCAAGGTTGATAGAGAAGATTCTTAATTTATTGCACTTTCTTAAATTATTCCAAGTTTTGTATTAACTATATTAACACTCTTACTGAATACTTTAGATTTGAAAAGTTACTTTATACTATCTTATTATTTATTTTGCATACTATTTCCTTTGGGTGAAACCCAAAAGGGTTTGTTAACTTTCCCATAGTATACATGATTTAACAACCCCCCCTTTTTTTTTTTATAACAAACGTTTTTTTTTTTTGTTTTTATGTCCATTCTTAGGTTATGCTAGAAAACAGTTTGTCTCCTTCCTTTCCCACCCTGACAACATTTAAAGGAGATTAACTTGCATTAAAATACTCCAAAGGACAATGTTTCTTTATGATAACATCTTATTAATTTTCATCAAATATCTAGGTATGTCTAACTGGGTAGCCAAAGATAAGATAAATGGCAAGTCCTAAACAGCCTATTTAGTAGAAGCATGTTCTCTGTAGTCATAGTTTTTTTTTGTTTGTTTGTTTTTGTTTTTGTTTTTTGTTTTGTTTTCATATGCTTGGGGCTGCTCTGATCAATTCAAGAAAGAAGGAAAGAGGAAAGAAAAGATTTTATCTAACAAATAAGAATGGTCCATCACTTTCAGCCTGAGCTAACTGAAATGACTTTTTTTCCATATAAATGAGATTATTTTAGAAATGTTAAAAAGAAGGCGGGACTTGGGGCTACAGCCAAGTGAGGAGGTTGACAGATCTTCTCCCAGCAACGCAATGATAAAGCTGAGTAAAAGTGAGAAAAACAGCTATTCCTGTGCTCTGTAAGTTGATCAAAGGCAATTTAGGAGAAGCATTTATGCTTGAAAATTGCTGCATTGGGAGGTATTAACAGTGAAAATCTGTGGTGTTTTTGCCCATGACTCTTCTTCATACTTAAATCAGTGTAGAGATTTTTGTAGGACAGGGCAAGCTGAGATTACAGGCTGCTTTGTTACTGTTATTA